>NW_015552558.1:1364942-1365128 GCF_001515605.1 Sinocyclocheilus anshuiensis
ACTAGCTTTTCTGCATCAGAAACAGGTAACATGTTTCGTAACTTGGCAATGTTTCTTAGATGGAAGAATGCTGTTTTTGTAGCATGGGAAATAGGATTTTCAAAAGACATGTTGCTATCTAATATAACACCCAGATTTTTGACTGTAGAGGAAGTAACCGTACATCCGTCTAGTTGCAAATTGTAA
>NW_015552558.1:1365186-1402622 GCF_001515605.1 Sinocyclocheilus anshuiensis
TCCCCATTTAAATGAACAAGGTGGTAGCGATCGGACAGGTAGGATCTAAACCATCTTAAAGCCTGCCCTTGAATACCAGTATAGTTTTGTAATCGATCTATGAGTATGTCATGATCTATGGTGTCGAACGCAGCACTAAAATATGAAGGAAATATTTTAATTTTTTGCTTATTTTGAACATTATAATATGTGGGTTATAAATTATACAGACTTTTTTAACACAAGAGGAGTTTATAATGTATCAGATTTCATTATTTTTACATTTCTCGTATTTTTCATATTTGAAGTTTTTTGAATTGCATTGCTCTATCTACCCAGAGTAAATATAGGGATCATTCGCACTAGGCACATTCCTGTATTCAGCATGGAATATGTCAGAAACAGCAATTTTATCTTTGTGGCTATTTTTTAGGCTGTTTTGGCATTGGCTGCATCGTGGACTTCAAGACAGGTTGGAGAACGAACACTAACAGGAATCGTGATTGATAGTGGTGATGGGGTTACTCATGCTATACCAGTGGTAAACAGTTTTCATACAGTACCATCAAAAAGTAGACATATAAGCCAAAGTGTGATTAAGTGTGATCTGCAAATATATGTTGCTAGAGTTTTCCTCAACAATTTAGATGGCTGATTTCTGTTTCTTTTTTATCTCTTAGGCAGAAGGTTATGTGATTGGCAGCTGTATAAAGCACATCCCTATAGCAGGCAGAGACATCACCTACTTCATTCAACAGCTGCTAAGAGAGAGAGAGATCGGCATTCCTCCAGAACAGTCACTGGAGACTGCAAAAGCTGTTAAAGTGAGTATCAGCAAGGATGATATTCCTCTCTCTGGAATGCTTCATTCCGATTGGTCAACTGTGACATAGAGTGATCAAATATTTTATTTTTTATTTTATTTATTTTATTTTTTTGTGTAGAGAAATAAAGTAAACTTAGATTTCACAGTTGTCTACTTATTTTTCTGCAAATCTACACACAAGATGAAATCATTTGAACTGAAATCAGTTTGATGTAAATGTACATTGGGATGCAGGCTGTGTGTTGACTGTGTAGTAACTGGGATAATGTACAGTCAGTGTACAGGTTCTGATCTGGATTCATTTTATAATAGCAAATAACGATATAATAGCCATATTTATGTCTAAAACAACTTTTGTACTCCCTATCTGCATTATTCTGTTTTTTTAAGGAAAGGTATTGCTACATGTGTCCAGACATAGTGAAGGAATTCACCAAATATGACATGGACCCTGGCAAATGGATAAAAAAATACAAGGGAATCAATGCTATCAGCAAAAATGAATTTCAAATAGATGTTGGATATGAGCGTTTTCTGGGACCAGAGATATTTTTTCACCCTGAGGTAAAAAGCCCACACTCTCTGAATTATTCAACATGTATACCCAGAATGACCTTTGGAAACTCTGTAGTAAAAGGTCTTTTCACTCTGTAGTTTGCCAACCCAGACTTCGTGCAGCCCATCTCAGATGTAGTGGATGAAGTCATTCAGAACTGCCCTATCGATGTCAGAAGACCACTTTACAAGGTACAATACCAATATTATCATGCTGCAGAGCGCTGCAGTGTTGATGCATTTTTGTAGGCCAAGGGAACCCTGATTCCCTCAACTAAAACCCAATAAGCTCTGTGAGCAACAAAAGTTTATGATTCTTACACATTTTGTTCATCATGATAATCTTCACAAATGAACACAACTGAATTTTAAATCCTATATAATATCTTGAGTGTTAACCAGGAGTTAAAGTTTAGGTTCAGTCAGTTGACAGAAAGTTAAAAGAAGACAAAATTCTCCACACTTCCAGGCTGTAGACGTGAGTAAGAGGGTCCAGCTTTAAATGAACTTAGGATACAGAAAATGTAGTATATACTTATAGGCATATGGAAAATCAGCTGATAATTTTTATCTGTTCTAATAAGTTAACAGCACAAATAATTATAGCAACGTTCAAGCATGACATGTTGATGAAACATCATCCATTCTTTGCTCAAATTATTTTATCTGTGCATTTCTTTATTCTGCAGAACACAAAAGAAGATATTTTGCAGAATGTTTGTAACCAAGCAGTTTTGGTGGCCATTGATTGCCATTGTATGAAAAAAAAAAAAATCAAAATATCTTCTCTTATGTTCCACAGAACGAAAGAATGTCATACAGTTTTGGAATGACATGAGGGTGAGTAAATTATGAACTATCCCTTTAATACCAAAATAGATACAGTGGATTTGGACAACTAGAATTTCCTATTACATTATATAATACAAGAGGAGGGGATTGTAAATTTACTCTTTCACATTTATTTGATTATTCAGGATTATTCAACTTAAGTGGAATGGAGTGTTAAACTCCAGCAAGCATTCATACTGGTATCCTGGTAAATTTGCATTACATTCAGAGAAATGACATTGCTCTATCAAATATAGCTATAGATCAGCACAACTTCTGGCTTTTCAGTAAGTTTGTTAGCACCGACCCTGTACATTACAGTGTTCAGACTTCACTGTCAAGCTGACCAGTGAATGAGAAATTACATTTGCACAATAAGGGGCACTAATATAGGCCAGCAACTAACATGGTATAGACATATTTATAATATCCAATTTGATCAAATTCAAACTCAAACTCGTAGTGTTTTCCTCTCTTTCCAAAGTCCTTATTGGAGCAAGCTGACTTTATCTTGTTTACACTCCCTGGGCAGCTATTTTCTAGTCATGCAAATACAGCTTTTGTCTGCTTGAATAATGAAAGAATAAAACTCTAAACCAGGGGTGTCCAAACTCGGTCCTGGAGGGCCGCTGTCCTGCAGAGTTTAGCTCCAACTTGCCTCAACACACCTGCCTGGACGATTCTAGCATGCCTAGTAAGACCATGATTATCTGATTTAGGTGTTTTTAATTAGGGTTGGAGCTAAACTCTGCAGGACTGAGTTTGGACACCCCTGCTCTAAACTGTTTGTCAAAGTTTTGTTTCCAAAACATCAATTTCACCACTAAAATCGGACTACAATGGTTTCTTTTTGCTAAAGTCACAGTAAAAAGTTATTCAGGTTGGCCCAGCCAATGCACATGTGCATTTTAGAGTAAACCTAGAGTGACTGAAAAGTGATTGGTATTAGTTAAAAGGCGAGATGCCTTTTCATTTACATTTTTCCTCCCCTACTGTCTATTGTTTTAACCTGTAAAAAAGATTAATGGGAGCCCAGCACACATCTATATATCCTGAGGCAAAAAATAAGAGAAAACAGAACTGTTGACATTTAACTGACTGAATATTGCTTTTGCTTGGGATCAGTTCTTTTATTTGTCCAGCAGGGGTCAATGTTTATCCACTGAGTTCACAATTACTCTACACTCTCTCCTGCAAATGGGATGAACAGCTCTGAAATAAATAACCTCAGTATCCATGTCTATATCTCACAACTCGCAGCCCGACTGAATAGATAGCGTCTTGACAAATTCAATTATGCACATTGATAATTAGTGCACATCTACATCACAGTGCGCTGAAATGATTCCTATTCATTTGCCTTCAAAACAAACCTCTCTCTGAACTATACTAAAGGAATTGGATATTAAATGGAAAGTGCTTTGATGCTCTTTTAGCTTTATTTTCTTTTTCTGCCAAGATTTCTTGAGGTGTAAAACGTCTTGGCAGCATATGCAAACTAATCAACAAAGGCCTCTGAACAGTGATTGGTTCATCTAGGGTTGTATCTAGAACTGACATTAGGTATCTGTCTTAGGAATACTACACCTAAGGCAAATGCATTACAATATTATGTTACTTAATTAAAAAAAGTAACTTCTTTATGGTTTTGTGTTGTTACTTTTAATCATCAAGTTACTTTTGCATTACTGCCAGCTCACTAAAATGAAAGTGTTGTGCTTGCCATGCCGATATATTTTACAAAGGAAGTGCTTTTTTTTGTTGTTGCTGTGAACAAGTGTATATCTCCATGGCATAGGTTACATGCAGTGACATTTAGGCTACACCACAAAAACTTGCTTTTATGGCGGTCCAACCTGTGAGCCAGTTCTTTTCTTTTTTCTGCTTCGTGTAACAAGATCTACATGACTATTGGATTTATTTTCATTTGTCAGCAAACATTTAGAAGTTGTTGTTTTTTTTTAACAAAAGTTTCAGAGTGGGCTGAAGGACTTTAACTGAAGTATTGAAGTATTGTAACTTCTACAATAGAGAACCGCAATACCCATTATGCACACACACACACCCACACAATAACAACTGCTTTCAAACCTTAATATACCCATATTTCTCCCAGCATTGACAAGAGGGAGGTTTTCAGTTGCATTTGTTGTTTTGGACAGCTATAGAATAAAACATGGAACTTTGTTCTCAACCCATTTATTCATCAATAATTGATTGGATGGTGAAAAGTGAAACGGTGCTTGCAGGAGAAAGACCCAGGGTTTGCATGTTGAATGTGTTTGGGCAATGACACACATACTGTAACTGGCTAGGTTGTCTTTCATAAGCATAGGAAATAGGTTAGTACATGACATAGAACTGAGTACATGGATTGATTGTGCAGATATTTACTATTGAAATCTGTGAACTGTAAAAGCTGCATAATGTCAGAAAGCTTTCATTATACCTGAGGGGGGAAAAAAGACATTCACATCTTGCATTGGCCCTAGTAAGATTGTTTTACACAACTTTAAGCAGAGGTGGTAATGCAAAAGACCTTACAAAATGTATTAAGGCACCGCTGAGTAAAGGTTGCTTTTTGCCTGCTCAAAATTCAGTGTAAAGACATAATGCTGCATAAAAGCCACACTAAAGTATGCCTTCTCTGACTCACCTCAGCTGCTAGAATAAAATTATGCAATTGTAATTGCAGCGTCAGTGTATTTATTCCACCTTTGAGCAACATTAAATAATAAAGAAACCTAAATGCCACTTCAGAAGCACTTCTGTGCCACCCTTGCGGTGTAAATTTGACATTATTTGATTATCCTGAGCTGGAGGGTTAAGTCTTCAGGTATAAAAAATGAATTATAGATTAAATGAATTATGTGCATCTTGATATCACCAAAGAACAGAGGGCAAATGAAAAAGGTGCATGTTAGTATGCACATATAAGATATCTCTTACCGACTTCTGGCATGCAGTGTAGGTTAAAAGCTGTTCATCTCAGTGAAAGGGTCCACTGCCACGGTCCATCCACCCTTTAAACTCATCATCAGAAAAGATGGAAGAAGCCAGCCTTTTATTTCCTAGATGAAACCAGCATTTCCTTTTCCAAGTAGCGGGATATCTCCTCAAGTTCGTTAAATAAGAATTGAACCCTGAAACCTGTAATGGAACACACATCTCCTGCAGATACCCTGTTATAAGCTGACCTCAGTCAGCACATGGTCATTTATTCCCAGCATGCAACTCTACTGGCCTTGTCAGTGTCTGCCAGAAAAAAAAAAAGTAACAGTAGCTTATTGCAGAAGTATAAAGGAAAAAATTCAATATTTTGCTTTTATTTTTTATTAAAACATTCTGTGGACTGGAGGATTTATTTAATAAGTGGACAAAATCTAAATGTATTACTTGTTTCCACAATATTGCATTTTACCCAAAGATGTTTCTTTTAATTTCAGTGATTTAATATCTGTAATGTTGTGGATTTTATTTTGATTTATTTATTTGTTTAAATTAAGTTTTACTCCTTATATACAGCACATGGACGGTGGAGCGGTAATGCTTTGTCCTTGTCACGAAAATTATTCCATTCAAACAGAAGCAAATGTTTATAGATGCCTTTGCATTAGTTTTTCCATGAATTATATATTTGTGTACTAAGGTTTTTTTTGTTTTTGTTTTTGGGTGAACATATTTTTTTTATTCCTTCTCTTTCTAGCTTGTACTTATTTGAACAATGTCTAGAAACTTGGTATTACAAGCACTTCCTGTATCTGTTTGCCTCTTTAAGAAGAATCACTTTATGTATCCCCAAATTGTAAGTCGCTTTGGATAAAAGCGTCTGCAAAATGACTAAATGTAAATGTAAATGTAAAGGCAGATATTTCAGAATTGTGTGTGTGTGTGTGTGTATTAGAACATAGTCCTGTCCGGTGGCTCCACTATGTTCCGGGACTTTGGCCGCAGGCTGCAGCGGGACCTGAAGCGTGTGGTGGATGCCAGACTCAAAATGAGTGAGGAGCTCAGTGGCGGCAGAATAAAGGTCTGATCTCATTACTGTCTCAGAATTTCTCACCTCACGCTCACATTCAGCATTCGCAAGGCTGGCAGCATTTTAAGGTGTCTGTCGACACTAAGGCTGTTTCAAGAGGTTCTTAATTATTCTACCCAAAATCTAAGGCTGCACTTCATGTATCTTTACAGCTTACACCGTAATGCACTGTTGCTAGCTCATTGGAAAGATAAGATGGCAGATGAGGTGAGAAAAATATTTGTTTAGTTTTCATTCAGTTCTGAAACTGTAAAAAATAGTCCACTGTAATTGCGATAAGCACCCGAGTGGCTGAAAGGAGAATCCCTCCCGGATGGAACGAGGACACAATAGTTGTTTATTAAAAACAAATGTGGAAAATGCATAATTACACAAACAGGAATTCTGCAGGTAGGTAAATGTAAGACTTTTTAAAGATCTTTTTTAGACCAAGTAAAGAAAATGTAAGAAATAAATGGAAGGGAACACAGTCAGTATGTTCTCTAAATTTAAATATCTAGGGAGAACAAATATCTGCCAATGGGCTCAGAAAAATCTACTTAATTCAAAGGGAAAACAAGTGCCATGACTTTATGAATTTAGGACTCTCTGATTTAAGACCTTTTAAGGCCTTAATTTGTGGAAGGGTGAATTGATGCTTTTAAAGATCCGCAGAAACCCTAAACAGAGGTTAATAATAAAAACACAGTCTATAAAACTGCACGATTCCAACTTCCCTCCATAAAAGGCTGCAGCATTTCCACAATCAAGGAGCACTATCAATAACCTTTTTTTATTTGATCTCAAAACACAATCTGTCCACAGCTCTCACACGGAATAGTGAAGCGAACCTTATATGCGCGTACATTTTTCCGCATCAATAATTGGAATGTGCCAACTCTTGCCTTATGCATTTTATTCAATAAATAAAATAACGTAAGAATAAAAGTTAAAACAATAAATGCAAAAAAAAATAAATAAAAAATAGGACAGATAAAAACAAAACATAAATGTTTTCGGAAATAAATAAAATAAGTACTCGTCTTCAGGTTTGTGCTTGTTTAAAGGCCACATCCACTCTGCTAAAACATGGAAATAAATAAAAATTAAAACCAACAATACATAATGACAGTAGAGACACAGTAAAATACAGTGATGGTGATGGAAGACTACTCCATGATCTCTCCATCACAGTAATTAAAAATGGATTATTTTACCCAATATTTATCTGTGCATTGTTGTGATTAGTGTGTATTGTTGTTCTATGTATCGCACTATTCAATTAGCTAAATTATATTGGAATTAGGAGTCTTCTGAGCATGTCAAGTGATGTTTCATCGGATGTTCCGAATTGGTCACTTACAGTAGGTTTCATAACAGTCAGGATGCTGCCTGTGTCAATAGCAATAGGCAGCTACACACCTCGCTATTGTCTTTTTTCGTTCTGCTTTTTCTGTACATCTGATTCTACTTTCAGCCCAAACCCATGGAGGTGCAGGTGATATCCCATCACATGCAGCGTTATGCCGTGTGGTTTGGTGGATCGATGTTGGCTTCTACGGTAATGCTCATATATTTCATTATGTCACAGTCTCTTTACAGTACATTTCGAATATATTTGTACATTTTACTTTCTTATAGCCTGAGTTCTTCCAAGTCTGCCACTCTAAGAAGGACTACGAGGAATATGGACCCAGAATCTGTCGCCACAACCCGGTCTTTGGCATCATGTCCTAGTGCTGGTCTTGCACCCCGCTGTAAACCTAGATATCAATTCAATCGATTTATCACCTCCCCATACTACGCTTTGATTGCCACTCCTATTTGAAAAGGAATAATTCAGGCTTTGACAAGCTTAGAATAGAAAGAACAGAGCTTTTTGTTTATCAGTGAAAATGTCAAAGCCAGGCACAAGGGTATTATGTGGATTGGATCTGGAGACTTGAGGCTTGTGCTTTTGATAGCAAGCGCTGAATGTTCAATATTCCAAATGCAGCATAAAAGAGGAATTCAAGAATTGCACATCGACTGCAGGCTGCTCAGGTGAAGCCATAAAGTGGGGACTGTTTACTTTGGAACACATGGCAGTTTTTGTGTTCTGTTCAGAATTTAAAGAAATAGTTCAACCTGAAATTAAAATTCTGTCATGTTATTTCAGACCCATATGACAAAAGGAGAAATTTAGCAGAATGTCCAAACTGCTTTTTTTCCATACAATGAAAGGATGCAGTGACTGGTGGCTATTAATCTCAAAAAATAAAAAAAGTAACATTAAATTGATTTTGTGAATAAGGATTTAATTTTTGTTCTTCAGTCAAAGCAATCATATGACTTCATGGCACAGCTGATTAAAAAAAAAGGATTATGTATTATAATCATTGCATAACTGATTATAATCACATAATCAGATTAGATCACATAATTTGATCGGGTTCAAACATTCAGGGTATGTATTATTTAGAACTTTTTAGTAAGATTGAGAAATTTTTGAAAAAAAAAAAAAATCAGGATTAGTAGGGTGGATTCAAAGTACAAAATTTCATAAAAGCCTTTCGGTGTAGTATAAGTACGGAAGAGGATTATGGTCAAGCATTAATAAAAAAAATAAAACCATCTTGAGATTAAAGTAATTATAATGCAAGATAAAACCCGTTAAATTTCGAGAAAAAATTCGAAATAAAATGTTGAGAATAAACTGGTTAAATTTTGAGAATAAAGTCGTTGAGTTTCGAGAAAAAAACTCGTTAAATTTAGCAGAAAAACAGTCAAAATAAAATGTTGGGAATAAACTCATTAAATTACGAGAGAAAAAAAAGTCGAAACAAAATGATGAGAATAAACTCGTTAAATTTTGAGAATAAAGTTGTTGAGTTTCGAGAAAAAAACTCGTTAAATTTAGCAGAAAAACAGTCAAAATAAAATGTTGGGAATAAACTCATTAAATTACGAGAGAACAAAAAGTCTAAACAAAATGTTGAGAATAAACTGGTTAAATTTTGAGAATAAAGTCGTTGAGTTTCGAGAAAAAAACTCGTTAAATTTAGCAGAAAAACAGTCAAAATAAAATGTTGGGAATAAACTCATTAAATTATGAGAGAAAAAAAAGTCGAAACAAAATGTTGAGAATAAACTGGTTAAATTTTGAGAATAAAGTCGTTGAGTTTCGAGAAAAAAACTCGTTAAATTTAGCAGAAAAACAGTCAAAATAAAATGTTGGGAATAAACTCATTCAATTACGAGAGAACAAAAAGTCGAAACAAAATGATGAGAATAAACTCGTTAAATTTTGAGAATAAAGTCGTTGAGTTTCGAGAAAAAAACTCGTTAAATTTAGCAGAAAAACAGTCAAAATAAAATGTTGGGAATAAACTCGTTAAATTTTGAGAATAAAGTCGTTGAGTTTCGAGAAAAAAACTCGTTAAATTTAGCAGAAAAACAGTCAAAATAAAATGTTGGGAATAAACTCATTAAATTACGAGAGAGAAAAAAAGTCAAAACAAAATGTTGAGAATAAAGTCATTGTGTTTCGAGAAAAAAATCAATGATGCGATTGACTAGGGTTCGAATCCACTTTTGGCCGATCTCACTCTTCTTCCTTTTCTCATCACATATCACATCGGAAAAGTGGAAATCAATTGTAAGGGGATTTTTATATCATTTTACTTTGCTGTGTGCATTCTTTAAATCACAAAAGTAATCCAACCTGACTGTTCAGTAGCCTACCTGTTGTTCTTCACATAGCTAGTAGCCTATCCAGGTGTTCTGGAACAATCCAATATTGCTTTGAAAAACTGTCACAAAAGTAAGATGGATTACCTGATCCTGGAGATCCTGGGAACGTTTTGAACAACTGGGCTCAAAAGACTTGGAATATGGTCATACGGATAATTGTTTTGATACTACTAGGGTGCTTTTTGTCCTTTTTGAGCTTAATAGCCATGGTCATTAGCTATATTGAAAAATGTCTCCTTTTGTGTTGCATGAAAGATAATCATTTGAACGACTATGGTTTCGGACACCACTACTAATGGCTGTCCCTTCAAATTGTGCACTATGTAAAGGTGTAAAGCCTGGAAACTTCCAGGCAGGTGTATTGGGGCTAGTTGGAGCTAAACTCTGCTGGACATCGGCCCTTCAGGAGCAGGATTGGACACTCTTGCTGTAAAGGTTCTTTCTGTTTCTTTCTGTGATCTGTATGCGTGTAGGTGCCTGAGCTTGTTTTGTATCAGCCTTCACTGAATGAAAAGTAGAATGTAGATAGACTTTTCTATATTATATGATGGATTATTTCAGAATTAGTTTATATTTGTATTAAAGTAAAAATGGACTTGGGGCAGTCAGTTAACTATGAATTTGAAAAGTATTTACCATATTCTTACTGAAGGTTAGGTATATAGCTGATATAAGAGGAAATATATATTAAATTATTTTTGTCTGAAAGAAAATGTACTTTATTTTATGCCTCATATGCACACTATTTACTGTATGTATGTTATTTCAACACATAGCAGTAAGAAGCACTAGTGTGATATCTTAGCAACCATGTTTGCCAAGAAGAAATTTGCTGTTTAAGGCTACTGTGAATTAAAGCTCCTCTCTCTGAAAGTTGTCTTTGTCTCTTGTCAATCTTTTCTCCCCATTTCAGTCTCCTTCAGTCTTTTATTCTATCCTACCTTTGCAACTCATTTGGTTGCTCTGGTAAACCTACAGTTTGGCCAGGTGATCAATTACGTAACTCGTTAAATTTAGTCGAAAAACAGTAAAAATAAAATGTTGGGAATAAACTCATTAAATTACGAGAGAGAAAAAAAGTCAAAACAAAATGTTGAGAATAAAGTCATTGTGTTTCGAGAAAAAAATCAATGATGCGATTGACTAGGGTTCGAATCCACTTTTGGCCGATCTCACTCTTCTTCCTTTTCTCATCACATATCACATCGGAAAAGTGGAAATCAATTGTAAGGGGATTTTTATATCATTTTACTTTGCTGTGTGCATTCTTTAAATCACAAAAGTAATCCAACCTGACTGTTCAGTAGCCTACCTGTTGTTCTTCACATAGCTAGTAGCCTATCCAGGTGTTCTGGAACAATCCAATATTGCTTTGAAAAACTGTCACAAAAGTAAGATGGATTACCTGATCCTGGAGATCCTGGGAACGTTTTGAACAACTGGGCTCAAAAGACTTGGAATATGGTCATACGGATAATTGTTTTGATACTACTAGGGTGCTTTTTGTCCTTTTTGAGCTTAATAGCCATGGTCATTAGCTATATTGAAAAATGTCTCCTTTTGTGTTGCATGAAAGATAATCATTTGAACGACTATGGTTTCGGACACCACTACTAATGGCTGTCCCTTCAAATTGTGCACTATGTAAAGGTGTAAAGCCTGGAAACTTCCAGGCAGGTGTATTGGGGCTAGTTGGAGCTAAACTCTGCTGGACATCGGCCCTTCAGGAGCAGGATTGGACACTCTTGCTGTAAAGGTTCTTTCTGTTTCTTTCTGTGATCTGTATGCGTGTAGGTGCCTGAGCTTGTTTTGTATCAGCCTTCACTGAATGAAAAGTAGAATGTAGATAGACTTTTCTATATTATATGATGGATTATTTCAGAATTAGTTTATATTTGTATTAAAGTAAAAATGGACTTGGGGCAGTCAGTTAACTATGAATTTGAAAAGTATTTACCATATTCTTACTGAAGGTTAGGTATATAGCTGATATAAGAGGAAATATATATTAAATTATTTTTGTCTGAAAGAAAATGTACTTTATTTTATGCCTCATATGCACACTATTTACTGTATGTATGTTATTTCAACACATAGCAGTAAGAAGCACTAGTGTGATATCTTAGCAACCATGTTTGCCAAGAAGAAATTTGCTGTTTAAGGCTACTGTGAATTAAAGCTCCTCTCTCTGAAAGTTGTCTTTGTCTCTTGTCAATCTTTTCTCCCCATTTCAGTCTCCTTCAGTCTTTTATTCTATCCTACCTTTGCAACTCATTTGGTTGCTCTGGTAAACCTACAGTTTGGCCAGGTGATCAATTACGTTTTTTTTTTACTGCTTACACACAAAATCTTTACTTGTTACACAATTTCTGAAACCTGACACTCAAACACCAGAACCACACACCAAATCTGCAAAACCATACACTAATTCTCAGCCTTTGACTCGGTTTTCAATTTCATAAAACACTTTTTGCAAAACACAACACACAATTCTCTATGTAACGCACAAAAAATCTAACAGGAGTTAATATTACGGCAAAGGTGTTTGCAAAAGTTTGCTTTTGAGATGTGTTTGTGATATTTTGAATGCAGCGCTTCATTTTGCAAGAGATGTGAGGCATTCTGCATTTTGTGTGTGCAATTAACACACACACCACACGTCTGTGGTCATGACGTCATTTGAAAAACTGGTGCTGGCCCACCTGAAGGACATCACTGGACCCTTGCTGGATACACTTCATTTGCAAAAGTTTGCTTTTGAGATGTGTTTGTGATATTTTGAATACAGTGCTTAATTTTGCTTGAGATGCGAGGCATTTTGAATTTTGTGTGTGCAATTCTTGGATTTTGTAAAGTTTTGAAAAGAGACAAAGTTTTGAAAATGTGTGTAAGCAGTTGAAAAAACTGTAAAGAAAATTGTTTTCCCAAATGCAAATTGAACTCTAGAAAATCAATAATGAGGTGGCTTCGAAAGAGTTTCTAACAGATTAAAAAATAAAAAAGAAAGATAAAAAGCTGTGAATAAAGATCCCTAAACTCAACATAAAGAAGCATTTAGAATAAAACAATCATTCAGAATGAATTCTAAATAAAACTATTACTATGTGTAAAGCACCTTCAAAAACCCTTTGTTGCTTTAATAATTATTAATATTACTAAATAGTAGTGTTGTTTTTATGATACTAATTTTCATTGACAAGTATAATATGCATTTTAAGCAAGATTTCCCATAGTTCACTATTTGCCTGTCTGTGCTTCATTTGGCCTTTTCGGACGGTTTTTCTAAAAGCCAACCCTTCCAATGAGCTTCCATTAACACCACAAGGCATATGTTCTGTTTTTGCTCGTCTGACTTATACCATGTTCGCTCGATCCACCTGCCTTTGATCAGACACAAGGCTCCAGGTGACAGCTTGTCTACAGGTCTAACCACCACAGGCTCATCTCTGTACTAAGAGCTGGTGAACTAACCTTACCGAAAGTGTGTCTGCATTTGTTTAATGGTAGCATGACATCACTGACCACAGCCAGAAAGACTGAACTTTTGAAATATGTATCAATGGAGACCTATTGATTGTGATCTTCACAGTGAGCATACCTTCAGAATGAAGATGGAATTGCCCTTAAATGTTTGTCTTTCATGTTTATTTTTAGAAAATTTTTTCATCCTTTTGAAAGCACACACTGGTTTCTAATAAGGTAGAGTGCAGCCTCGCCTGCCCTGTGGGTAGATCAATAACCTTAGTGAGAAGTTGTCTGTCCTCTCTTTTTATAGAAGCCATTTATGTGTTAATGTGTTTGTACTACCTCATTAGCTATAGCTTTAACCAGACTTTTCCACAAAGAGCATGGGAAGTTATTTGGACATTGTAACATTTATGCCAGAACCATGGCCATCGCTAGGCCATTTTTAGGGGGGCTATAGCCAACAGTAAAATTTTGTGTGTGTACAGTAAACAGGTGTGTGTGTGTGTGTGATCGATCATGAAGACTTGTATTTGGCTTATTCAGTTATATGTTATACCTATCTATGCAATACAGTGGAATACTGCACTTTTTGGTATATAAATTTAGCATACTACCCATATTAGTCAAACATTTTTTATTTTATATGTATATATATATATATTTATTTATTTATTTTAATTTTTTTTATACCCCCATTGGGGGCTGAGCCCCCCTAAAATGAAAATCCTAGAATCGCCCCTGGCCAGAACATTTCATACTTGCTGATTATCTTCCTAAAAAAATAATAATTTCACATGCCTGAATTAACAGGACTGTCCCTTGAGCTGAGAAGTACACTTTAACCTAAAAATGTTCTGTTCATCAGAACAGATTTGGAGAAATTTAGCATTACTTTCCAATGGATCATTTGCAGTGAATGGGTGCCGTCAGTATGAGAGTTCAAACAACTGATAAAAACATCACAAACAAACTCACCTACATCTGGGATGGCCTGAGGTTAAGCAAATAGTCAGCATATTTTAATTTTGGGGTGAACTATTACTTTAAAACTTATTTTAATGTATTAAAGATATTCATCACATCTAATAGGGAAGTTTACAAAGATATTAGATTATATGCACACACAATTATCATCAAATGCTTTGCACGCTTTTTAGGTTAAATGTTCTATTTTGTGTGTAAATACTTCACATGAACATCATTAAACAGTATACTTTAGTCTGTTTTGTTAAAGAACAGATACAGATAAATTTCACACAGCTCTTCAGTGGTGTTTTACTACTCAAACTTACCATGTAATGATCTGATCTGATTTAAGAGGTTGATTTGATCTGACTGAACATATAATCTGAATCTGAGACACAAGCTTTTATCATATTTGAGACAGCATGTCTCAAATTACTCTTTCAATGTATGTCTACCAGACCTTTTTTTTTCTTCAGGTAAAAACATAAAAATAAGTACAAAATTTGAAGAAAAAAAGTAACAGCACAACTCTTCTTAAAAAGCCACACAATTTGAGATACTATTCATGTACAAAGCTGTATATTCATAATTAAATGAATTAAATGGTGTATATTATTATTTTATTATTTATACTCTGATTAATAATATACTCTAATAATTAAACAATTAAATGATGTATATTATTATTTTATTATTTATACTTTCATTTATTAAAATTTAACAAGTTAATTTTTTTTATGTAAGCCTTGATTAAAAATTAAAAATAAAATATGAAATGAAAATGTCCCACTTTGGGTTTGGTCAGAAGAAGGCTTTCAATAGAATTTCTTTCCCCCAGTATTTTTTATTATTATGAATTTTTGTCTTTGACTAAGGCATAATACATCCTAAGCTTTCCATATAAAATTAGTTATGGCAATAGATCTTAATTAAAAGTGAAAAGAAAAGTAAAATTCTCAAAATGTTAGGATTCAGTCGGTGGGTTTTAATGTAAAATTCAAAAACAAACAAAAAAAGTCTGAGGATCAAACAACATGTTTGGAATTTGCATTTATTTATTCAGCTTTTATCTTACAAATAAGAAAAGATGTACAGTGTGGTGGTTAAGGACTAATTAATTTAGCCAACATGACATGCAGTCCATTTTCTGATATTTTTTTTTTCCCCCTCAAATTCAGGCTTTGGTTTTTGATTTATAGTGGTGACTTTGAAGCCAGAAGGCTATTCATTTAGTCATTTAAACCTGAAACAGGAATGCAGCTTGTGAGAACAACATTGCTGTTGTCCATTAGTACATTATTAGTGTTTGTTTATGTGGAAGAATAATTATATTTTTGTACCAAGTTACACAGTCAAATGTATTAAGGAGCCAAAAAAGAGCTGTACTAAAGCCATTAATGAAATATTCAGTGGAAACATGCTGATTATCTCAGGGATGCACAGCCAGAGAAATATTGGCATTGCATTTTTGGGTAACAACAGAAAAGGGGCTGACTGGCACACAGCTGGGCCCTGGGGAGCTGAGACGAAGGATGCCAGGATTGTCAGAGGGCAGCGGGAGTATCGACCGTGCCACATGGGCGCTGCCAACTGACACATTTGTACTGACAGACTGTGACGGACGCCAAACTCAGACACTCTCATAGGGCTAACTGGCATCAGACAGAGAGGATATGCAAATCACTATGTTTATGGCGCAAGGCAAAATTATTTAGCATTTTTATTCATGAGTTCTGTACTTACTATTCATTATGCGCTACAATTGATTGCTCTTTAATCTGTATTTCTCCTCGAAGGCAAGACATTTTCATGCATGTTTAGGCATAAATATCCTTTCAATTAAATTACAGAAGTTAGGCTTGAGTTTCTCAGTGTTATGGCAATGTAATGAAAATCCAATTGCTGCGCTACATTTTTCAATGCTGAAATTTTATTTAAGCATTTGCTGCTTAGCCCTTTAGACCTAGTGATGTTTTCTGGTAATCCTCTCCTGAGAGACAGACACATGCCCAAACAAGACATCAGTTCTCTGACATTAATAATGACCTTTACTTTAAGGCTTTCTAAATGAAATGTTCTTCTACAGTCTGATTAAGTTAAGGCCATGATGTTATGTTTATGGCAGGCTTATGAAGCCTTATTGGAGTTGCACATAATTCAGAATAATTTGATGTTGCATTGATCAGGTAGAATTTTGCACAGCAGTCCCCTCCATGCACCTGTTTAAGGCACATGTTACTGAATTTAAATGCTAATGCAGGCTGAAACAATGTGTTAGGCTACATAGATGAACATTTGGTGGAAAAGCAGGTAAAGATAGCTTTCAATTATGGAGAAATGTTTTGAAGGCTGTATAAGGATTAAATATTTCGGAATCGTAACTAGCTCTCGTATTGCAGTTTTCCAACAATTCAATGCATAACCACAAAATTGGATGTTTTGGATGCATAAATAGCAATAAACTCTTTTCTGAAACATAGTCAAGAGTGTATTAAGGAAAATTAATTTAACTAAAAAAGTAATTCACTTTCCCAACATTGTGATGCAATGCAGATGCATAGAAGATTACCTATACATTGCCATTAGAGTAAAATTACTGAACCTAAACATTATCCTACACCATGTCTAGACCGGACGCGAGCAGTGAGACACGTCGCGACAAAAGACAGCAGAACCTATTTATTACAATCAATACTGTCTACACTGAATGCGAAATTCCCAACAGCAAGCTCTTTGCAACGGGCGCTTTGTCGCTTCAAGCAGTCGCATCCGTGTAGTGTTGCGCCGCGCTGCATCCAGTGTAATATCACTGATTATAATCAATGGGCTCTACTGTCTTTTTTGCTTTCTCTCGCGTCCTGTGTAGACACGGTGGCATGCTAATCACTTTCACACCAAATATACTTTAAAACAAACACCAGAGACCGCTTAAACAAATGTTTCACATGCTGGGTTTTCGGAGATCATCTACTCTTCCCTGTGGATTACCTCTGACATACTTTCTTTACAATCGGAATTTCTGCATATTGAATTTTAGAATATTGAATTTGATGTTCCGAATTTCCTCTTCATCTTGAAAACTTGAAGCTGTATTTTTAAAAACTGGATATTTGCTGTCTAAGATTTCAGAACAAAAAAAATTGCTGTTTGAAAATAAAATGTCTATAAAACTCTGCCATAAAAACATTCAGTTGTGTTAAATTTCAGTTTAATATTCAAGTAAAAAAAATCAAATTCAGAACTATGTTAAATGCCACATAATATTCAGTTTTGTTATATGACACTTGTCAATAATTCTAATTTACACAATACAAATTCAAGTAATTTTGTCATATTATAAGCTCCATAGGGATGAGAAAGCTTGTATTATTTAATTGCCAATGGTAAAAAAAAGAAAAGAAAAGCAAAACGGCAAACACAACCTCTAACTTCATGGCCGTGGGTTTCTGTAGCATGCTTATTGCTTTACTACACTACATGGATCTTTGTGAATTGAGGAAATTACAAGCACTGAACAGCATTCTCTCTCCTCGTCTGCATTACAGTCACTCTGCTTTCTCAGCTAAAGACCAGTCCGTGCTTTTATATGGAAATAAATAAATTGGAATAAATTATTTAAATATGACTTTGGTTAATATCAGCTCTCAATAATGTGTCTCCTGTTTATTCACACTTCCTGGGGTTTAATGCCATTGCTGTTGTTTTCTCTGGCTTTTAAGATCACTGAGTTGTCCTATTAAAGTGTAAGTCAATGAAATGCATGGGCCACACACTGGCCATCACCTGTCCAGGGCCGTGTCACACCACATGGATTTATGGGCCTTGATTCAGCAACCATTACCGGAGGGATATGGTCACTCTTGGGAATAGACAACATAAATCTGGCCGTTATGTTTTCTCTGCTGTTATTTAGATACCTACTTAATCCAAAGAGAACCTCCAACACTTGTTCCTCAGACATTTATCATCAAATTCAGCCTTGGCACTGACACATCTCACATATCTCAGCCGTTTCCTTTGTATATCTAACAGCTTTGGACTGGTGTGGTTAGAGGTACACGTGTATGTGTAGAGGGAAGGGTTTGGTAAATCATAAAAATCATAAAAACTTAATGGAGCATAAATGAGATTAATATTTGCAATTTTATCGGTATGTTTATGCATGTATCGGACAGTAATTGCACTCTACTTCCTACTTTCTTGCAAATGGCAAAAACGATGTCTCCAAATAATCTGTCTACATAATCACAAGATCTTTATCAACCAAACAAGGCCCACCTTAAGGAAACCTCTCTTGGTCTCAGTCCACTGACTTCCTGTATTCAAGGCATTGACATTGGCCTTCAGGACTGCCACTGGTCATGAACTCTCTTACCTCGATACACTTATACAAGTGTGTGTTCCTTCCCGCCATTTACAGTAAATGAATGAGTGGCGCCTGGTGGATCCTTCATAATGAGATAAAATGGTATATGTTCCAAAACCTTCAATCTCTTTGTTCCTCTGTGGCAGAACAAGCAGCCGATCTCCACCCGACCTGCTGAGACCATCACAATTTGTGAACAGCTGAACACACCTCTTTTGCAAGCACTTAACTAATTCACATCCATAAGCAACCATAGACTTTATAAAGCACTTACTATAACTTTGTCATTTCTGCTCTTGGGCTAATCTACTTGCAACTTGGCATTGTGATTTTTATGATGGAATTGCTAGCAATTTTCAACATTTGTAAGTATGTTTGGATAAAAATGTCAGCTTCTACAAGAAACCCTCTACAATGATTACCATACCATAATACATAATGCATTACATGTAAAAGCAGAACTTTGAGAACAAAAGGAACATTTTAGGAGAATAAGTTGTAATAGAAGAGTCACATCAAACTAAATCTAATTTCCCTTTAAAATAAGAGTTTGGTACAGTAATGTTCAGAACTCAACAACTTCTGACTCAGATCAGAAAAACTAAGCATTTTTGTGCCCTTTTCCTACTGTGTGCAGCACCCATGGTTCCACAGGTCCATCTAAAGCTAATAAAAAAAAATTCAGAGACTTGTAGGTGGCTTAACCCAGGGGCGTGATTCACAAAAGCATTGTTAACCAACTATAGTCACAAGTTCCATTTAACTCTATTGGTATAGATCTGGTAACACCAGATCTTGTGGCCATAGTTGCTTTTAGGAAACGCACCCCAGGTCACCATATAGTAACACACTAACGATCACTCGTCCAGAAGAGTTTTGCCATTCCATTTGGTTTTCTTAGTGGCATAGAAATCACATAGATAATTTTAATAATATTTCTCCTCTTTGGACACTGGAAATAAAGGGATTCCTTGATAGCCACATGAAAGTGGTTTTCACTTGTTTATGAACAATTTGTTTGGTGAAATTCCTAATCAAACACAGCGCTTCCTTTTCGTTTTTGATTTGTCTTTGCTGAAATGTTTTTTCTTTCAGTTTTCCTTTTCAGAACAAAAACAACCAGCAAATTAAACTAATTTCAGGAGCACAGTGTGAGAATATAATGGGCTTATATAGTGTATTTACGAATGAATGTTTGTGGTTATGTGCTTTTTAGGTACACACTGGTTTGTTTATTTCCAGGCCCAGACTACTGTACTTTATCACAGTGGATGCTTTGTATTGAAGAGAATGACTTAACGAAAGAGGAAAACATGACGGAGATGAATGGATTTCTGCTAGAGGCGGTACACAGCATCATTTCAGAGAGTGCGGCAAGAACTTAGTGGGGCAAGAACTTAGGAACTTAGGGTGGGGAGCACTTTCATATTCTTCTTGTCTGACCACCTCACTTTAAATCTCTCTCTCTCCAGTGCCCTCTGTACACAGCACACATTTTTTTTCTTTAGCAAACTGCATATTGAATAGTCTCCACATGCATGTTGCAGTGACATCATGTTGCCTTTTTAAATATAGATCTGATAATTCAATAATGCAGCAGTTGGTGTAATTCACCCAGAAGCACATATCTTCTCATTACAAAATAAAATCCATTCTAGCAAAACATACTAACCCAACATGTCATTTTCTTAAAGAAAGGCTAGGTTCTTTAAACATTGAACACTTCACATCTTTCAAATTGCAAATCTGTCATACCTTTTCAAAACTCTAAACACATTCAGCATTCAAATTTCATGACTATGTTACCACAACCTGAGCATAAGTAAAGGGATAGTTAATCCAAAATTGAAAATTCTGTCACCATTACCCTCAAGACTTATAAATATATAAATGCATATTTAGAGATTCACTTTTTGGTACATTGTATTTTAATCATCGATAGCAAATAGCAAATCCAGTGAGAAACATATAATATAAGAAGAAGACTGATGGAAGTAAGGTAGAAATGTCCTGGGGCAGGCACCCACCCCATACAATCAAATTAAATACAAATACATAATATCAACAGTAAAATAAATAAATAAATAACAATGTAAAAAATCAATCTTTTTTTTTGTTGTTGCTTTGATCACTTAATTTACGTATCAGCCTCAATTACAATTTCCACATGGACCTCCATGGTGTAGCATGCCTGTTTATTCATCTCCAAGTTAAGAAAATATTGATTAAAAATGTAGATGCCCAAAGTATAAAGAGCAAACTCACAATCACTCGTCACCACAACTTGCTACAAAATGCATGATGCCTTTGCACTCATATTTATAGGTTATTCACTGAATATTCTAAGCAATGTAGTGACCATAATGACGTAACAATGAGCCACATTGACTGACCTCATTGGCAGAAATTTGTCTTAAAAAGTGGTTGGGAGTTACATCTGCTTTAAATATTAAAATGATTACAAAATTATCACAATTAAATTATTACCTAAACTTTTAGCAAAGATAATTATAATATTCAAGCATTTTTATGACAGTAGAGAGCAGCAGCAAATGCGTGAACTTTATAGATTTCACATGGATTCCCTTACAGGTTGCACTGAAAAGGTAGCTAGAAGTGGGAAATATTGCGGTTGACATATGGCAGGGAGTCAATTCTGCTTATACTACGTTTACCACCACTCAAGACATTCTTCAGATGATGCATTTAAAAATATTTTTCAGGTTTTTGTCCTTGAAACAATTGATTCACAAAGTTTTCGAATCTTCAATGTTTCAAAAGCACCCATCACTGCCATCAAGGTTACACATGAGTAAAAGCATAAACACACTGGGGAGCTTCTCTATTGTAGAAAAGTAAGTTGTAATTTTAACTGAAAAAAGTTAAAGCATAAAAAGTAAAGCACATACATATTTACATACATAAAAATGTACATAAAAGTTTTACATATCACTGCTTGTGTATATCAAACTTCTTTTTACTGCTTAGTGAAGAATGAAAAATAACTTTGCTGTGAGTATACTGGGCCATAAGCATGTAAACTAAGAGTCTCAACAGTGTTCAGCAGCAAACTGTAAATTTAACTGCTTCAAAAACAGTAACATTATCACCTTGCTACTGAGAAATGTCATATAGCTTTCAGCTGTAAACTTTTCAGTTACCAACAGCTGTGCTGAAAACAAGTATCTCTGTGTGTGTTTGTTAATAATTGATGAGTCACCCTCAACTTAAAATAACAATGCTTCCTTAAGTCATCGATTTCTATGGCCGATTTGTATTTTTATTTTCACATTTTATTACATAAAATACATCATAAGACATAAATACATCAGTGATTTTTTTTTTCACTTGTGAAAGTGGTTTCAAGTGGTAAAAGGGATAATTCACCCAAAAATGAAAATTCTGTAAATTCTGCCACGACTAAGCAAGAACATTTCATATTCTGCCAATTGTGGGAAAATCATATATTTAAGCAATGTTCAGCTGTCCCAAAATCAGTATATTGACATTGGTTATTCAGAACTTGGTTATTGATCTACTATTCTAGACATATAAATACCAGATGTGGAAATGATTTCAAATGATGTTTCATGCTGAGGTCAGGGTTGATTTATCTGCCCCAAGTTTACAAGTTTAATGTTTTGCGGCATCAGCCCATTTTGCAGCACCGTCGTGAGAGGGTATGAAAGCAAATATAGAAGATCCATAGCTGTAAGAGATGCTGCTCTGATAAAATGCTAATTTTAGGGTACATTTTACTGTAGTAATTTTTTTAACTTACCATATTTTACATTACACATAAAGCCTCTTAATGCACCAGTTTATGGCACGGATTCACAGACATATTGGGTGCATTAAAGCTAATATATAAGCACTTCTTACTGTACCATTTTTATGGACTCTTGAACTAAGCATATTACAGCTGAATGAGCCTAGTCATTCTATTCACCCCCTTTAAGGGTGTGTTGAAGTGTATACTAGATACTACTCTACAGCTGTCTTTTTTTCCCAGCATCATGCATTGCTGCAGGAGTCCTCCGTTTTTGTTATTTATTTGACAAGTTATATGTTATCTTGATTATCTATTAACTCTTCTATAAAAAATCCTCGGTCTGCTTGAGTTTTTTTAGCGTGGCGTGTGTTTCTGTCATATGCTGTGCAATATTAAGTTATAAAACAGCACTCAAAATGAGCTCCTTTCTAAGTCATCGACAAAGGCAACAAAGACACTCAGAATGAAAATCTCATCATTGTGGTGTGGAAAACTGTGCAATTTAAACTGTTATTTTTATTCTACACATCAGAGCTACAGTACAAGAATAAAGGTCTTGCCCTTCAAGTGTAAGTCAAAGCTAAATGTAGAAAATTCACATGCAAATTAACAATGACCATTAGGTGTTTTTGAAAATTGTCCTTTGCTGAACGTGTACACAAGGTGCTATGGGTGATCTTTAGTATACAAACTGATCTGAATGTCTGGTCAGTGCCTTATCATGTCTGCTCATTCCTCAATTCACAATTCTTAAATTATAGTCTTACCAAATTTAAAGAAACAAAATTCCATTTTGATACGTAGTCAACTTCAGTCGATATCAATAAAGTTCCAAAAACGTTGTATGTTCAGAGGTTCAGTGTTTAGAGGCTGCTTTAAATAATCCAATTCATTGTAGTATAAGAGATAATAACATATGTGTTTTAACTAATCTCACAATATGTGTTTCTGCAAATATTGGCATTTAAAAAAAAAATCTGTCTAAAATATGTGCTCACTCTGGACTGTTGAATCTTCTACTGGTAACGAAGGAAACATGATTATTTTAAGTTTCACTTTACATTTATACACATTTTATGTATTAAATATGATAATGAATGTTAAGATATATTAAGATATAAATAGTAGCTGGTGGAACATGACTGCATTTTATAACGTATAGGCTATTAGCAGCACTTATTGCTTGAGTCGTGATGTGTTCATAAAAAAAAATCATGATCTGAAAACAAAGAAAATATTTTTTATGTGAATAACTGTCAAGAAAACTGGCTTAGCAAAGTAGACAGTGTAAGGCAGTCCTTTGGCTGGTTTGAAATGTTTCTTCAGTACTGATGCACAGGCCCCCCATCAAGAGTGTCCTCATATTTTAATACTGTTTTGGATATAAATGGATATAAAACATCTTTCTCTAGAGTACAGTTGTTCACAAGCTGCACACAATAAAGAGCTGCTTCATCATTGACAAACAGTTTACAAGTTTTGTTTCGTAAATATGCACCTCATCTAGTACTCTATTTGTTTTGTCTTATAAAATATCCTGTTACTATTTCAGTGTGAGAAACTGCTTTAGTGCATGAGTGAACTGTCTGAATGATTCAAACTAAATCATGAACAATCTCAGATCCTTTTGCAAACCCATTTGACAGATTAAACTAATTAAATAGTGATTCTTTCGCAAATCTTGCATTGCTACTTTTCATCCTTAACGGTTGATGCTTCCTAAACGACGACTTTGCTTCTATATGAACAAAAAAACAAAAAAATATTCTCAGGTCAGTATACTGTAGTCTCTCTATTGACACAGTGGTTTGTCAATAATATTTTACTGGAGCACAGCAGTACTTAACTGGGGCTCGTGCCACAATAAAAAAAGGGTCTAACGGCACCCCTGGAATAGGTCAGATGACACAGTATTGCAGGGGGCTGTACCAATGGAACCATGGCATTGATCATTAACTTTCTCTGTCAACTCAGGCTTTGATCTTGAATTCATGATTAACTGTGGAGTGAGTGCTGCGTGCACATGAAAATTTGACATCAGTAGCGGACAGCCGATCAATGCTGTGGAACATGGTGTACAGTATATGCTATTCACTTTCCCGTTAAGAGAGACATAACTCATAGAGTGAGAGTGTATAAAGTGTATATTGTGTTATGTATATTTCATATGTATATTGTGTACTACTGCGTATATCCTATGTATATACAGTGGCATGAAAAAGTTTGGGAACCCCTTGCAGAATCTGTGAAAATGTGAATAATTTTAACGAAATAAGAGAGATCATACAAAATGCATGTTATTTTTTATTTAGTACTGTCCCGAGTAAGATATTTTACATAAAATATGTTCACATTTAGTCCACAAGACAAAAAATAAATAAATAAAAAAATAGCTGAAATTATTCAAAATAACCCCATTCAAAAGTTTGGGAACCCTGGGTTCTTAATACTGTGTGTGGTTACCTGGATGATCCACGATGAACGATCCAAAAACGTTTTTTTGTTTTGTGATGGTTGTTCATGAGTCCCTTGTTTGTTCTGAACAGTTAAACTGAGCACTGTTCTTCAGAAAAATCCTCCATGTCCTGCATATTCTTCAGTTTTACAGCATCTTTTGCTTATTTGAACCCTTTCCAGCAGTATGATTTTGAGATCCATCTTTTCCCACTGAGGACAATTGAGGGACTCAAACACAATTATTAAATGCATGCCTAATATACAGTACATTGTATTATTTATGATATATTTTTACTGATGTTTTAACTTCTATAGAGAGTAAAATAAAACAACACAACAGTGAAAGTTCACATTTGATGACTTTGGCAAAATGCGTTTAAAACTGTCTATTCCTCACGCAAAATGATATCACATAAGCCCTGTGGACTACTTTGATGATACTTTTTTTGTTTGTTTTTGGTCACTGGCAGAAGTTGTCTGAAAGCTATGCTACATTAATAGTTAAAGGAATAACTTATCCGGGCTTTATACAAACACAAGAAAAATAAAATCTTCCTCTTATTTGCATTTCACCTCTGCTCGAGCTTGTTTCCTAGTTTAGATTTCTATACCTGACATTGTGAATATTGTTGGCTTTATGAAGAATTGCTTATGTTTCTCTATTGTATGTCACTTTGGATAAAAGTGTTTACTAAATGCATAAAAATAAATATGAATGTATAAGGTTCTTTTGGAGCTTTGAGCTTTGCTTTGCTGAAAACTTTGACAAGTTAAATGGGTTCAGATTGGCATTTAGCGACACTCATCTTTGGCACAAATATCACCAACATCAAATATTTTTAACATCAGTGGACAATAAGAACCTATTTTAAACAGGAATTTCATTTGAACCTTGACTTTAGTTGACATCTTTGATCTTAAAAGAGTTGTATGATCTCGACCTCTTATTCAAAGTCTTTCATTACAAATGAAAGCATGACCATTTTAATGACTGCATACATATTATCCACTTAAACATGAATTGGTGCTTGACATTACATTACTCTTCAGCTCTATGACCATTATCTGAACATTATCTAAACCCATTTGACCTTCAGCTGCTCCATCAAAAATACTCACATATTTGACAGCATGTGTTGTAATCGTATATTAAAATGTTATAAATTACATGATACCTTGTAACAAGCTATACTTCAGAACATTACCATAAAGCTTGTTATAGTTGTAGTGCTGTTCTATGCCTTTGAACAGCACTACAACTATACAACTTCGAATTTCCATATTAAAAGAATATATAATATTTAATGAAGTAGTTTTACTCAAAAGCCTAGTTTGGCTTCCACTGCCCAAATGTTCTCATAAAGCACACACACATGGGGCACTTTAGATTAATTGAAACCTTGAAAAATTACACTTTATCATATGTTGTGTGATGGTGATGACATATCTGACTTTTTGAAGAAAAGTTGAAAAAGGCAGCGACACAAAAACATAAAAATAAAATTGATCGCCTGACAAGTTTGGAACCAGTTTGACAACTAACAAATCCAATTAGATTATATTTTACAATATCACATACGGAAAGACCAAAATAGAAATTATGCTAAATTTCAACACCCTAAATTAAGGATTAAATGCAATAAGAGACAAAGTTTAAAGCTATTATGATGTCCCCTTTCAAACTATAATAATTTTAAAGCCTTTTTTCTTTTTCTTCAAAATCATACCACCAACTCATACCTTTAACATCTACACCAACATCGTAGCATTGTCTGACTGCCTGAGGATAAGGTCAGTACAGAAGCATCTGACACTGTACCCAAAGGGGCCCATTAACACGGCATCAGACCTTTGAGAGTGACCAACAAACACAACACAACAACAGAAGGGAGGGGAGACATAAGGCATGACACACTTTCCCAGCTTGCAGCTGGAGCTTCAAAAATACATAATTGCCAAAACTAGGTCCATTGGCATGCTGCAGATGATGCTATTTTTCCTTAGTGATTGCAAAGACATGATGTGTTTGGTATGCAGCGTACTAGCCAGTATACACAGAACACATAATGCAACACCTAACATTAAACAGTAATATGTGTAACGTGCTTCAGAACACAAAGAGACAAACTCTGTCCAATAACAAACAAATAATCAATTAATTTAGCACATTAGAATATGACTTTATGGTAATAATACAATTCTTACATATTCTATAGATTAAATATATTAAATAGAAATGCTTCAGTTACTGCTGCATTTCATATTATATGCATTGAGAATGGAGAATGCAGGAGATGCATTGTGAACTGTAGGTAAAACAAAAATAACCTTTAAAACTAAAATTAATTTCTCGAAAGTGTTTCAAACACTTCTGTGAGACGTCTGCATGTATAATCCCACTTCAAATGTGTCGATTAAAACCACTGCACGTGACAGTCGGCATATTTAAATTCTTTAAAACAGTTTTTTTCCCAACCCTGTTCCTGGAGGCACACCAACACTACACATTTTGAAACTCTTCCTAATCAAACACACGATTCAACGCATCAGATTTTTAGCAGAGACTCCAAGACCTGAAATGAAAGTACAGATAAGGGAGCCAGCCAAAATGTGTACTTTTGGTGTACACATTGCTTTAAAAAAAGCTTTAGAACTTATGCAAATAATGCACAAATTTTTTTTTTTTTACACGTTCACTTTTTGTCATATTATTTTCTTCTCTAGTTATTTGACTCGACTGCCAACAAATGAAAAAAAAAAAGTTTTTTTTTTCATTCATAAGCAATGCTTTTGTTAAATACCAACTCTCACTGTATGATTAAATTGCATGCATGCAATGTAAAGCTTAATCTCATCAGTTATGTGCTCATACGGTCCGATTGTCGAGCTGTGACATGACTGCTCACACTATATGTTTGAAGTAAATATTTGGGACTCCCGGAACCGTGTAGCCTCCATCGCTTCCATCCATACCACGCTGTCACACCCCTGGACTGTTTTTGTGTTTTCATCCCTCATGTGCCCCGTGACCTAGTTTTCCCTCATGTTTGATTGTGTCATTTGGCTCAGGTGTGTCTTGTTAATTGTCCTCATAATCCCATGTATTAAAGCCCTATGCTGTGCAGTCAGTTTTGGTCCGGTCTACTACGTCCCTACGTGTGTCTCCTGCCTGTTCTGTCCTGGATTTACCCTTGTGTGGATTTATTAAAGACTATTTGCATTCATCTTCATCTTCTTTGTGCGTTTATCTCACCGTAGCGTGACAGAAGACCGAACCTAAAAGTGAAAGTAACGCGGCGTGTTTCCCCGCGTTTTGTTTTTGTTTATTAAGTTTTCCTTTTGAGTAATTATGGTCAACCCAGAGCCAAGCCTACCACCGCCCTTCTTCACAGAGCTACAGTTTGAGCCCACTGATGACGGAGAGCCTGAGCCCACCGTGACCGACAAGTCATCGCCTAATGGAGCAACATTGCTGAGGATCACCCGGGAGCCAAAGCCTGTGACGTCAGACCAGGTGTGCGAGCCGACTGCTAGACATGCGACAGTAAAAGTGTCAGTAGGGAGCGAGGGTGCGGAGGAATGCCCTGCCCACTGCACCACCACAAGGGGTGAGCTGAGGCTGCGCTCAGAGGATGTGAACATATTTGCAGACATGCCCCTTCTTCTCCCGCCTTCGTCTGAACTCTCTGCCTGCCCTGAATTATCTGTCTGCCCTGAATCATTTGTCTGTCCTGAAACGACCACGGAGGTCTTAACTAAACTGTCTGTTTATATTGAACTGTCCATCTGCCTGGAATTATCTGTCTGCCCTGAACTGCATGCCTATACTATAGTGACCACGGAGGTTGTTCCCCTGTCGCTGGCGCTCACAGTGCTGGAAGTGGCCTTATGGTGTGTGTGGGCAGCACACACCATCCCTAAGCCCCCTGAGCATCCTGAACTCCCTCCCAGCCTCCCTATCCCACCACCTCTATACCTGTCTGCACCATCACCACCGCTGTCTCCTGACAGCCCCTAAGCTCACCCTCAGCTCACCATCTGTGCGGTGGGATCGCTGCGGGTCTCCATCGGTGTCATGGCTGGAGGTTCCCTTGTCTCCGCCTCCAGCCTCTGAGTCCCGGACTCCGCCTTGGCCCTTTGACCCAGCGGCTCAACCATGGCTCCTAGCTCCCTCCTCTGTGCCGTGGCCTGTCAGTCCACCAGCTCCGCCGGGCTCTCTCGTCCCTCCGGCTCCGCCTTGGTCTGTCGTCGTCCATCCCCTGCCTCGGGACTCTACTCCTCCGGCTGCACCTCGTCCCTCCGTCCCTCTGACTCTGTGAGGCTCCTCCTTCCCTCCGGCTCCACCTTGGTCCTCTGTCGCTCCGGCTCTACCGCGGCCTTCCGGATCATCGCCTCCGCCACGGTCGCCGGAGCCATCTTCTCCACCATGGCCCTTCAGATCCTCAGCATCACCCTGGCTCTTCGTCTCTGGCTTCATGGCTGCGACCTGGGTCCCGCCTGGCTCCTCCTGCTCCCTCCTGCCAGCCCTTTGCCATCCCCTGTCACCATCCCACATCCACTCCTTTGTCCTCCTCCTAAGTCCCCCTCCGTCCCTCCCAAATACCCAGTTTAGTGCAATTGGTGATTAAGTGCGATAGGGTGAAGGGGGTGTCAAATATTTCTGACATGTCAGAAATTCATCCGATCATCCAATTGCTGGTTGGAAGAGGTTAATCTCCACTCATTTCCCCCATACACTGCATGACAAATAACACATGATAAAGCTGAAAGGCACCCTAATCAAGAGCCCTAAATATCAAATTATTTACGATTTGAGTTCGGGGACACTCTGTCTCGATCGGGAGAAGTTAAATAATCATAATAACACCACACAATAGAGGATTTTTTTGACAAAAAATCGTTCGGGGGTGCAAATCGACCTTAAAATTGGCCTTAAAATTTTCTTGTGTGTGGCCAGCCTTAGATTATTGTGTCAGAGGGAGTAGGCTTGTTTGAGATGAGCAAGAACCGATCACCGGTGATCACCGCGAGATGCATGCCATTAGAAAAGTGTCCGAGTTACGTCCAACTTGCTCTGATGTCATGCCGAAGTGTGCCATAAAACTCACCCGAGTCACGAAGGCTTTGTCGGCTTGTGCAGTCAAGCACAGTTGCTCTCCACCAACTGTGCTGATCAAAAGCATGATGGGAAATGACTTGTTGACAACACAGCTTAATGCTCATTGGTTCAGACAACTGTAATGCTGTTTTCTCTTCTACAATGTTTTATTTTTTTAATCTGATTTCATGTGATTATGTACTTAAATTATGCATGAATATTCCCAAACTCTATGACTCTATGCGATATGTGATTGTTGTCATATTTCTATAAAAATCTAAAATACATGTTTGTATTAAAGTAAAAATTAATGATAAATACGCCTTTCATATGGAATTAAGTAGTAAGCACTTTGAGTGTGCGGTTCATCATATTTATTTTCATATAAAGCAACAGAACTGAAATTATATCATGTTTATCAGCAGCGCAGCATATGAGTGAGAATAACGCGATATCTGCCTTTGATCTAGTAGGTATCTATTCTACTTCAAAATGTCAGAACTGTCCGTCTTGACTGCACTTATTTCACTCCTCCCCTCACTGCAGCCGCCTACTCTCGCCTACATTTCAGGTGAGGCTCATCTCAAACAAGCCTAGTGCCACATGTGATCCCACGCAGCAGATCGTCATTGAAGTTTCAGCAACTAATGCTTACATATGTTAGTGTGCTAGCAGCTTTCTACACTCACCCGATATGTTTAAAATTGAGGCGATTTCACCACATTGCTTCTCTTTGTCCTTACAGTTGTGTGTTCGATACATTATCAGTCATGTTATTGCAAAACTTCCACAAGCAGTTCCTCCATATCCTCTATCCAATGGACCCGTACAGCAGCTATTTTGCAGTCGCGCATTGGCTATTGTGACAGTACTGACGTAATCATAGCCGTCATCATCCCGATTTAAAATCCTAAATATCAAACATGTTTGATATGATCGGGGCGGCCCCGTTTTGTGTGTGAGCAGATTGGGAGGTGCAAGATTTGATCTGTAAACACCTCACATTACTAGATAATCCGCGCCGAACATTGGAACCGCTCAAGGTGCTCGACAAGATTTTTTCCCAGATTCTCGGGAGGGTAAAATCGGGGATAAATCAGCCTAAAACTCCTGTATAGTGTGAGCCCGACTTTAAGTAGTTTTCAGGGACCCTTGTGAATGGGGATTGTTTTCACAACGTTGTGATCTGTATGCAAAACTATTCAAAAACACAAAGGAAATGTTTCCGTTTTCAGTACATCAGTGTCAAGTAAATGCACCCTAAGACTAGAGACAGGTCTACACTGTGTGAGTTCGAACACCCCGGAGTCAGTTAACCTGATAATCATGCAGTACATGGCATAATGGAGCAGCTGAGCCGCAATTGCATGAGCTTTGGTGCTAAACATGGGCATTAGGCATATTCAGTGTTGCTGCTATTGCTTTGGACAGAAAAGGAAAGAAAATAAAAGGACGGCTGTGCAAATGATTTGGTCAATAGCAGAAAACAGCATGGCCATTCCATTTAACAAAATCTACTACAGAGCATATTTGAGTGTGTGTGTCAGTGCATGTGCATGTCATAAGGGTTGCTATAACCTATCATGTGGTTGTGATTTAGGAACAGGGGGCAGCCTATACACTGTTCAAATTTGGGTTGAATCCCCAAGTTGTGTTTCAACAGAGCTGATATTTCTTTACTTGTCTCTGGCATTCCTAGTACAGACTTCTTTTGGAACAAAACAATTACATACTGTGCACAGTGTGCATGTTATTCCAAACATAGACCAAACTGGTTGATGTGTTCCAGTGCTGGTAGTTTGATCAAAATAAATGTTAAAAGAGGTTTGGCATTAAATATGGCAAACCAGCCAAACTCATACAGTATATTTCTTTGATATTCAACCGTCATAACCCACCAGTGTCTTATCTGATTAACAGATGAATTAGACCAATATGGGTTCACAACTCTTTATATATTCAGAAATTCTGCCAGTTTATTTTATCTCGCAGGGTTGTCCCCTGTGGTGCATGCAAGTGTTAAATTGAGTTGAGAAATGTGCTCGCAGCACTTCTGTGCTTGTGATCGAAAATTAGGTCATGATCGTGACTAATTGAGGGGAAGTAATTATCTCACAGACCCTTCATTATCACACATCCCGTTTGTTGTTTTTGCTGTCAAGCCTAATTTAATGTTGTGTTAATTGGCTTAACATATGGCCTTATCCTTCACAACTTTGAAGTGTTAATATAAATACTGTACATTGAGCCACTTTTATCAGTTGAGCTTTTATCTGACATTTAGCTTGAAATTGCTACTAATGCTGCTAATGTTTGATATATTGAGAAAATCTAAAATTACATTTAAAGTCATGTTTAATTGGGACCACTGAATTTTATAAATGCCATCATTAGGGTTAAGTGGTTCTCAACTTGTGAGTCATGAGTCAATATTGCTTGACAGTTTTGACAATGTTTTGACAAGCAGGAAAAGCAATGCTTCAGGTCTGTGTTCCCTCCTGTCTTTGGTGTTCCATCACAATGGGGTACAAAAACTTACATTTCAAAGCCTCAACTTCCTCTGTTAATTTGTGGTGGGAAAAGCTTACAACCTCCAGCTAATCTGCTCTGACCAGCTCATGAAGAAATGATAGGCTGATCCCATAATCATAACAATACACAACAATATAGCTCTCCTGTAATATCTGTAACTCTTTAGCTTGCTATTGAAATTTGGCATAGGAGTACTGTGAATATTGTTGTGCTTGTACTGATTATTTGTTAGATCTGCTAACAGGTAAATATGCATTTATAAATTCTTTGTTGTTGACATGAAAGGGCGTCCATGCAAACTCTACTGTACAGTATTTTAGTGTAAAATAAAAAACAAATTCTGAATGCAGCATTTTACTATAAGAAACAACTGTTAAATGTTGCAAAATGGCTGATCACAATTCATTTTGTCCCACAAATGATTACATCCCGAGAGACTTATTTATTAAAATTTTCTGATGTTACTTATTGTTGGAACTACAGATTGAACTGCAATTCAAAGTATTCTCTAAAACCTACTGAAATACTGAACATATCAAACTAAATTTTGTGAAATGTGAGTTGGTAGTTTATGCTTTAGGGTAGTTGTGAGAATAAAATTTGGTATAGAAAAAGCTATTTTGAATCATAAATTGGTGAATTGGACTACCCATTGTCACATGTTAGTTGTTTTGTGCAATCAGTGAGGACGTTGTACCGTAATATAAATGTGTTGTCTGTTTATTGTTTTATAAGTGTCAAATTACATTATATTGAAATAGTTGTATTGACCAATTTTATGGCACTTCGTTGGAAGTGAATTCATACATTGATTTGGACAGACTAGAGGATGTCTAAATGGACAGATTTTTCATTTCTGGTTGAACTAGCCATTTAAATTGTCAGAGTAAGTTTCAAAGGTAGCCGTCTACTTGCGAGTGTAAATAAGGACATGGGCACAGCGGTGACTCAGCCTGGGGATTCGGTCCCCTAGTGAGTCTCACAGTAAACAGCAGCGATATGTCTCATCAGTAAGTCCCCACAGACAGAGGTTTGCTGGGACACATCACCTTCATGCCACTTTCAACATCTCTCAGTCTAAATATCAATCATCCTTTCTCTCTCTCTTTTATCCATTCACAGCAGGTCATGTTTACCTGAGCATTACAGCCATCTCCAGCTTTTTTGAATGACTTTGAAGAGTCCTGCGTGAGCTGCTTTCGCTGTGCCATTGAATGTCGAAGATCGTTGCCATAATTCATGGATCGAAACTGTGCTCTCAACATCAGGACTGCCAGTATATCTGTGCTCCTTTTTTTGTATTTTTCACACCCTGTAGACTGGAAGTGACCAGTGATGTGTCACAACACATCAACACCTTGAGTTTGTCCACCCTGTCAGCGCCAAAGCTACAAGTCAGCACAGAATGTTCACTAATAGGAACGTTCACTAATCAGCCAAGAGGCTAGATTTCAGTAGTAGTAAATTAATAATAATAATAATAAAATAATCTTTTAAGAAGTTACAGTAAGTTCTACATTGTAAAAAAAAGAAAAAAGAAAAGGAAATCCATTGCCATAAAATAGATTTCGAAGAGTGAAATAATTGCATAGTATTGTTACAGCTGTCTATATGTTTGAAATTAAAAATGATTTACACTAGTATGAAGGATGTCAGAAGCATCACAAGCAATAATAGTCTGAACTTAATATATAATGAATACATTTCATAGGAAAAAATATTTTTATACCAGACAGACAGGTAAAATTAAAGTGGAGAGAGTAGCTTTGTAAAACATAAAATATTGAAACAGATCACACACCACAACAAGCACTTCCAGTGTAGACAGCTTTGTAGATTAAAATGGGAGAAATCTGAATTTGTCACAAATTTAAACTCTCATTATTGAAAGCAGCAGCAAAAAAAAGTCATGTCACTGATTCTTTTACAGGCTCCATTTGTTGTGTCATTTCTCTTTCATGATCAAAGGAACCAGAACATTTAAAACCCTTTTCAAGGTCAGAAAGTGACCTTTGTAACAGCTTTGTAATCAATTTAAAGTGTTCTGCCAATGTGAAACACACAGAACACATGACAAAAAGAGCAAAATTAGGGCTATTGTAACAAATAGTCCACTGAAGGTGAGTTTAAGAACCCAAGGGCAGCTTTATTCCAAAAGTAATCCAAAATGCAAACATAATCCAAACAGAGACTTGACTTGGCATGAACAGACTTGACTTGGCATGAAAAGACTTGACTTGGCATGAAAAGACTTGACTCACCGACAGCAGGTTACAACTTCAACACTGACAAAGAGCAAAGGCTACATGAGGGCTATTTAAAATCAAACAATACAGGTCACATGACAAGAACCAACTAATGAGAGACAGGACACATGACTAAGACAACCAATGAGGACATGAGACATACACAAGGCAGAAATACATGAGGATCAAAGGAATCACGTGACTAAACAGGGACTACGACTAAACTCCAAAATAAAAGACATGAAAACATGAACATGAAACTAAACATGTAGTTAACTCTCAGTATGAAGATCAGAGACTTGCAGAACCCCTTCACTGGAAACTATATTGAATTTAATCAGTAAAGAGATGCCATCAAGTTCACCTTGAATGCCCAATACAATGTAAATCACCTTAGTTTTTCATATGATGTTCTGTCAGGATGTAGAATCAGCAGATCTTACTCAGATTCTTAAAGGGGTCATAGGATGCCCATTTTCCACAAGTTGATATGATTCTTTAGGGTCTTAATGAAAAGTCTGTAACATAGTTTGGTTAAAATTTCTCAATGGTAGTGTAAAAATCACCTTTTTTACCCTGTCAAAAACAGCTCTTTTCAGAGCATGAAGTTTTGTAGCATTTTCCTTTAAATGTTAATGAGCTCTGCTGACCCCGCCCCTCTCTTCCGAGCCGCTCTCAGAGAGACTGTTTACTTTAGCCGCATTCATCGTGAAACTTGCTAATTAGCACATTATTAGGAAAGGCGATTTGCAAAGATTCGTTGAAAAAAACCTTACACTCACTTCTTCTGTAGGTGAAGCTGGATCACAAATGATTCGCGCGAACATAGACGCATTTATGTAGATCGGCAGATGATCCATTGCTGAGCAAGTGATATAATGCTAAATTTCTCCAAATTTGTTCAGATGAAGAAACAAACTCATCTACATCTTGGATGGCATGAGGGTGAGTATACCCCACCCCATGTGACAATATCAATCCAATCTAATATCAATCTAATATCAATATCAATCAATCCAATCTGCCCAACTCAATCCGAGCAGCTGAGTCCTTAGCCATCTTCAAGAATCGGCTAAAAACACATCTCTTCCATCTTTATTTGACCCTCTAACTTTAGCACTCTCTATTCTAATTCTATTCTTTAAAAAAAACACTAGCTTTTCTAAACTTTTTGTATTCTATTTGTTTTATTTTTATTTTTATTTATTATACAATTAACAAAAGCAAAAAAAAAAAAAAGGCCTCTAACAAAGCATCTGCTAAATGACTAAATGTAAATGTAATGTAAATATCAGCCTTGAAAATACATATATTATATTATCATCCAAGCCAAATATCAGATATACCAAATTTCAGAAACTGAATGACTCCATAACTGAAAAAAGACAGCAGGTTTGTTTATACAATAACTACATGGAATGTAAAAAGTATAATGAAAACATACATTCCATGAACGCACATCTCTTTTTGTAAGAAAGATGGTGCACAAATTCTCTCCAGCTTTCTATAGTGTTTCTATTGAACAGATTCTGTTTACTTCTGTAGTTTCAGTCTCTCATACGGATTGATCCAGAGAGTTATTCTGCTCAAAAGAGCCCATGTGTGCTGTTAACATCTCACTGCACTGCAGGGGGATTCTATTGAGTGCTGAAACTTCAAACCAGCACTTAAGAAACCTGCTCACATATGGAATAGTAACATTAGTTATATACCCCTAGATACACAGACAGGCATGTGACTCCACGTTTTGCACTACTGTGAACAAGAATGAAACTATAGCTTCAGAGCATGAATGTATGCTCCCGCTAAATACTTATGTGTGCACACATGATTCTGTTGGGCATATTCAGCAATGGATAATTAATATTGCTAAAACAATCTTTATTATATGAAGCATCTTTATTTTTTAATATAATACAATAAAATGTGTAAGTACTTAATACAAAAAACAAACAAACAAACAAAAAAAACCTTACCCTCATGTTGCGTTAAAACTTAATGTTACTCCCCCCCTTTCCCCTTTCCCTTTTTTTGTTTTTGTTTATTGAATTTATATTACTCTCCCAGAAAAAAAGGGGGGTCAAAGCCAAAAATGGCTAAATATTTAGCTTTAAATGGTGCACATTTCACAATTTTAACCACAAATCACTGGTCAGAAAATTAGCAAGAACTGCACAGACTTAGATAAAGTTAGTGGGATAGCATTTCCCTTTGTTTTCTTTAAATGTTTAAGCTGTGTGTATAAACTTGCAGATGTTGTTTTTTACAGAAATAAGAGTCCATTCACGACTGATGGCTTCAAACAGTTCATGAATAGTTGAAAAATGTCACCCAGTTAGTTGGCATTTAATGTAAGACCAATATTCTTTATAGGATTCAAATCTGGACTCTGACCAGGACAAAACAAAACATCTGAAAAGGCTCCGCACATCATGACACGTCTTCCTCCATGCTTCACTGTGGTAGAGATGCATTCATTATTCCATTTCTCACCCGATCTTCAAAGATATTGCTCTGGAGCATCACCATGCAACTCGTGTTTTATCATGATTCATCACTTCATACAACTCTGCTGAACCACTCAAAAAAC
>NW_015552558.1:1403035-1420178 GCF_001515605.1 Sinocyclocheilus anshuiensis
TATATCATGATTCATCACTTCATACAACTCTGCAGAACCACTCAAAAAACTTTTTCACTGGATAAAGCAATATTATGAATAGAGGACTCAGGTTTGAAGCTAAAAATGTCTTAATGATGGGTTTATGTCAGGTTATTGTGATGATTTTATCAGCTGTTTGAACTCTCATTTTGACAGCACCCATTCACTACAGATGATCCATTGCTGAGCAAGTGATATAATGCTAAAATCAAACTTCCCATATTCTGGCAAAAACCTCATTCCGTCTTTGATGTTTTTCTGAAACAGCAGTGGCTGTTTTAGGAGTGCATTAACTTAATACTTGATGATTTCCTTACCAGTTATTTGTGTTTAGCCTTTTTTTTTACCCAGTGTATGTTGTTCACAATCAAAGTCCTGATGAAGCAACAAAAGTAATGCTTTATTACTTTAGATGGTGGTTGTATAATTGTATATGTAATTGTATGGTGACTGTACACAACATATTTGACATTTTAATGATAACTTTTATGCAGTTTAAGCGCACAAAAGTTAATTGTCATTCATTTCGGTTAAATATATGCTCATTAACATGCTTATGAATATGTCCTTGCCACAGGACAGGCTCTAAGCTGGGACATGCCTTCAAACTGATTGGATATTGTGTCCTATGTGTTTTCATTAGCACTTGTTTGGCAGGAGCTTAACAGCTTCAGAACTCACTTTTTTTTTAATGGTGATTCTGTCCTCTGCACCTTTTCTGGCCCCTATTCTGTACTGATTCCAACCAAACTCCATATTAAAAGGCTACACTGAATTTGGGGTAATTAAAAATTCTCTTGGCATGATTACTTTGGAATGACTGAACTGCAATTTAGCCAATCACCGGCGAGTTTCATAAGCATCAAGTGGCAACTGAAACTGTTTTTACTCAAATTTCTTGCTCTTCTGTTCAGTTGAAGTACTTAGAAAATTATCAGCAAGGCATATGGACTGAAATGCGTGTTTAGCATTAATGTTGTTGTGGTTTATATGCTGGAAGTCAAGAATATTTACATAAAAAGCAGCTGTGTGATGTGATCTCATTGATACAGTTTAACCACTTTTCAGGTATTCTTCTCAAAACAGCTTAAGAGGAATCTCCTCAATTTTCTCCAGGATGATGCAACAACAGGTTGCTCATTGCCCTGCGGCCTGCCCTCCTGCTATGTCTAATTGCAGTGTTTTGTGTGTGTGCTAAAATTTCAAATGCTGTCTTTTTTCTCCCCTAATCGTGAAAAGAGCTGATGGAGCTGTGGAAATATTCTCTTTTCTTCTGTATGTTCTTTTTATCCTTATTCTTCTGCACTTCATCTCGTAGGCAACAAATCAATATTCTCCCTTCGTTGTCGATTTGAAAAATGCACTACTCTGCCAAACATCAAAATAAATGCTAATTATAACAAGAGGTAAAATGAGATGTCTATCAGCATCAAACTGGCAGCAGGAAATGAAATTCTGTCAGGACCACTATCGTCAAAATGATAGATACTTAGCATAAAGTTTGGTTTGGCGGTATGGTTCTGTTCTTGCAGCCTGTCATGAATGAGCAGGGAGAGCAGCAATAATAACCCCCCTAGGGTTAACAGAACAGAACAAGGCAGATATCATTAATGCACTTGATATTTAAGTGCCAGAACTAACGCTAATGCTTAATTTTTGGGGTGGCCAGTCAGATGTCACCCTTGACACTCCTCTGGCTCCACCAGAATTTAAATTCTACAAATTACATAAACATGTTTTTGAGAAGTCTGTTTTTTTTTCTCCTAACTGGCTCTTTCGGACAGTTTATTTCAATGAACCGGTCTTTTTTTGTTTACATAATCGTGCAATGACATCACTAATAAGTAGTAGTATCAGCGGTAATCGTAATACACTCTCAAACACATTTGAATAAAGCTATGTCTAAAAGCATATAGCTGATTTTATTCAGTTAAAATAATCATTATTAATCATATGTTAATATTCTTGGATTTTTTCCAATGTTAAAGTGGTCACACTTTATTTTAAGGTCCAATTCTTGCTATTAACAAACCATTAACTATGATTTTGCTTCAATAAACTCCTAATTTACTGCTTATTAATAGTTAGTAAGGTAGTTGTTAAGGTGTTAAGGAAGTTTCTAATGCATATAAAGTAAATAAATCTTCTTAAAGAATAAATCATATTAATCAGTTAACCTTTTCACTGAAACCATGGAGAAATTTACATTTTGCCCCCTCATTCAAGTCCTCGTTTCATGCATACTTGCAGTTTCAGCAGATTATAGGTTCTCTGTGGTCATTTCTGAATCTGAAATGTTTTCTTAGACCTTGTTCAGACTGTCAGATTTTTTTCCAATTTTTATTTGAATCTTATGTCATTGAAATTGGATTTTTACAGATGCGTCTCAGTCTGGATGCTCTGGCTGCTCAAATAGGAGTGCTCATCACTCTTAACACGACACACAGCAATAACATCAAAATCAACAGTTATCAGCATGTCAGTCATGATGGAAATAGGCTGTTTGAAGTTCAATGTAGTGTTGGAGTAAATGGAGCACTTCTAAGAAGATTTGCCAAAAATTGGCATCATGGGATCATATACTCCAGGGATATTGACTAATTTAGTGTCGGAGTAACTGGCATGTCTTAAAGTGAGTAACTTGTGGATCACTGCTGACTTGAGCCGTGAACTGTGATCTGGTGAACTAGTTCCTCCAGTTCACTATAAAGAATGCTTAGTCCGTGAACCAGACATCACTATCATTATCATTAGGATACATCATGGTGAACTTGACTTATACCCTCTATATCCTAGTTGACAAACCTCCCCAAAAGTGGGTGCTGGTGTTTCAGGAGGGAAGTAGTCCTACACCAGGGGTGCAAAACAGCTCCTGGAGGGCCACAGCTCTGCAGAGTTTAGCTTCAACCCTAATTAAACGTGCCTGATCCAGCTAATCAGGTCCTTCAGGCTTATTTGAAAACTACACTCTGCAGGACTGTGGAGTCTTGTCCTACACAATCCACCAAGTAAACCAGAGTGAATCTGATCAATTGGGTGGGGCAACACACTGGGTTTCATGCTCCAGTTAATTCAAAAGATAAAATGACATCCTATCTTACGTTTTTGTTGTTTTTTGTTGTTCACTCCAAAATATCACTATGAAAGTGAAATGGGTTGTGAATGGTTTCATGTTGACTGTGAATACAAATGATAAAAACTACTTCCACAGGCTCAGTACATATCTATTTCAAATGTGACGAAATAGAAACAGTTTTACCCTGTCAAGCGATTAGTCAACAGAAGAGACAGACGGCTGCACGTGAGTGTCCTGCGTAATACTTGTTTATAGATCTGCTGTTGGAATTATTACTTGCTGCTAGGAAGGATGTAAATGTAAGTGAATTAAACATTATGCCAGCAGTCCTATAGTCATTCTAGTCTTGTGTGAGCTAAAAAAAGCTTACAGCAAACCCAATTTCCCCTTACACAATCATTGTTAATGTTCAGCTTCCCTAAATATACATCCAACTGGATTTAAAACCTCTACTACAGCTAAAAGCAAAGCTACAGTGCCACCGTAACCCAACACTCGGCCTGAAGCTTCAGTAGACTGCAGGAATATGAGGAGGATCTGTTAGAGATGGCTTTCTGCTTCATATAATCTAGTTTGTAGGCTTTTAAGAGCGGCCTGCCCTCTTTAACATCTTTACGTACGTCACCATAACATTTTTAGAAGGAAGCGAGGTTAATCTTTCATTTTGGCTATTTTAAAACCTTTTTGGAGGGAGTTTCAGATCAGCCATAGGCAACACTTTTGTTCCAGAATATCATCTCCTCTGTACTTGTGAATTGGAGTTTGTAACTTTTGTCCTGTGGCTTGATTTGGAATTCTACACCACATTTCCTCGCCTACATGTGCATCTCTCCTGTGTGTCTGACTTCATAGAGCTATCCTCAAGCTTTGAAATGTCAGCATTGGCTTCCTGTATATAGAATATATCATTTTTATTCTTCCTTGTGTGAGTGTGCAATACTACACAACAGCCATGTTTTATATATATTAGTGCTGTCAAACGATACATCTGTGAACATAATATATGTGTCTATACTGTGTATATTTATTACGTATACATAAATACAAACACATGCATGTATATATTTAAGAAAAATATGTTGTTTATATATTAAATATATTTATATATAATATAAAATATAAGAAAATAAATATATAAATGTATATACATGTAAATATTTCCAAAATGTATACTGTATGTGTGTGTGTTTATATATACATAATAAATATGCACAGCATAAATGTAAATATTTTCAAAATATATACTGTATGTGTGTATTTATATATACATAATAAATATACACAATACACATACATATATTATAAAAACTAAAACTTTTATTTTGGATGTGATTAATCGCGATGAATCGTTTGAGAGCACTAATATATATATTTATAAAGTATATATTTCATTACCCTGAATACTGTTGCATTATTTGTTGTTCACTCATAAATCGAGCATTGATTCAAAAGCGAAACTTATAGCACCAAAGACATACTAAAAGCTTTTTACATGCATGCCAGACCTCTACAGCTCATATCACACACTTATCTGTGTTTGCGGCTGATAGTCCTTCAAATCCATCCCATTATGAGCACTATAGAGATGTCAACTGAACAGTGTCATTATTATGACAATAAACAAACATAATTTGAAATTTTCACTGCAAAAGAAACATGAAGTACATTACCCATCCATCTTTTCTCTACTGCAGCAGTCCCAGCATCTTTCTTGAACACAACTAAATTACTTTATGCAATGATTATGTAAGTTTGAAATTCATTTAAAAACCAAAGACTTATACTGAGTGATGTTGAGTTCAGAATTCCATTAAAGGGATTAGTTCACCCAAAAATGAAAAATCTGTTAATATTTATGCACCCTCATGTAGTTCTTCTTTTTTTTAACTGCTTTTGTCCATGTAATGAAAGTGGGGCCCCCGAAAAAACACTGGATCCCACTGACTTTCATTGTGCTATTCCCCACAGAAAAAAATCTGTGTTCCACAGAATAAAGAAATTCCTATGAAATGTGAGTAAATTATGACAGAATTTAAATTTTTGGATGGGCTTTACCTTTAAGTTTTCTTGGATATGCAGCCTCTGAGCAATACAAATGTCCTCTGTCTCTGAATCTAAAAATACATGACAAGGAACAATGTATATTTTCTCCTTACATATCTACAACACCATAACAACACCATCTGCACTGTTTTTCTATTGACTTGATGGCTGCATATGTGGAGAAATGATGCAGCAGAACATTTAATCATATATTCTTATCCTCTTGTACTGTCTTGATAACTTGGCAGTGTGCACTGTACAGAAAAGTGGTTTTCTGTACAGTGTGAAAATCCACAGGGGTTATCTATAATTCAACAGCATTCTACTGGTATGTAATTTAAAATTTGTCTATACATATTTTAGTAGCCCCTTAGGGTGGTCACTTAAATCGACAGACGTGGCTGGGGTTGGTTCGTTGCACCAAATTACAGCGCCTAAAAAATAGCTGATTCTTCAATAATCCTGTAATTGAAGTGCAAATGCCCACAGTCAGTCTATGTAAGCGAGCCATTGTTGTATCGAACTGATGCCGCAGTAAAAACGCAGTTGTGTTCACTTTTGAACTATTATATTGCTTCATTACAAGCACATTGCAAATGGATTGATACAGGTGGAAAACAAAGTGTGTTAAAGGAATAGTTAAATCATGCTGTTTCTCATGGTGTTCTGAACTTGTATGTTTTTTTTGTGTGGAATACATAAGGAGAACTTTTAGTAATCACATTTTAGGGTGTTTTCACACTTGAGTCCTATTAAAAAAAAAACGAACCCAGACCCCTTTAAGTGGACCAAGAGGTGGACCAAGTGAAAAAGGACCCAGTTTTCTTTGTGTTCACACTACTGCAGTTCCTGAAAGAGGACTCAGATCCTTTTATGGTCCACTTAAGCAGTAATGGTGTCTCAGACCTCTTTGTGTTCAGACAGTTGCTTTTTGGATCTAGTTCAGTTCAGTGTTTGATGGCTGACATTATGGCCTCCAAAACTGGAATATTTTTATCTTTTGCACAAAAATATAAGTTTTGTACACTGCAAATTAATTCTCTGCCAGCAGGTGGCGCTTTGAGAACTCCATAAAGATACACTTTGAAACATGCAGCGCTCATATATCCAATGAAATCATAGCCTTTTTCATTTTAATCACCACATTAAGCTATATGGCAATTGTCTTTCCATACCCCTTGTACTTTTCATGGCCTTAAATTTGATACAATTAAATGTAAGACTTTTAAGGACTTGCGGAAAAGGCATGCTGACATTGAGATGGAAAAAAATAAATAAATTGGACAAATAAAATAAAATATAATAAACTGCTTTAAAATTTTCAGGTACAGTACAGGTATCCTTAAATGCAGCATTTAAAAATAAAATGCATATTATTAATCTTATGAATAATAGAGTCTACTGATTCTCATATTAGGCGGCTGTACTAGAACTACATACTGCACAGATCAGTTACACATGCAATTTATTTCCCAAATGTTTGTTTCCCAAATTCGATTGAGACAAAACCAACTGTGTTTATGTGAACCATTGGTGTTTTTGACAGTTGAAACCATAAATGCTAAAGAATGAACGAGTGCTCGTTGTCAGCGAACAATTTGTAGAGATCTGCCAGAAGAAGCAGCCACTATTAACAGCTGATTTGTACGGAAACATCTGATGGCCAAACTACATTGGAATTCGCAAATGGAAAAATCAAGTGAGCCCGGGCCGATTTGTGTTCACAATGCCGTACCTTTAGCCGAAAGCGAATCGTACTCAGACCACCTCCTGAGATGGTCTCGGTTTGGTTCGGTTCGCTTCTGAGGGGTCTGAGATCGTTTGGAGTGTATACATATGGGCCAAAAATCACACGAACCACGCTCAGACCCCTGAAAAGGACCAAGTGTGAAAACACCCTTAAAAGCTTTAAAGAGGACACAAAGCAACATAAAAGTAGTCCATACCACTTGTGAGCTATATTCTAAGTCTTCTTAATTCATATGCTGATTACTTAAATTTTTTTCACAGGTGATCCAATAGTTTGTCTTAAAAAAGTCACAGGCCACTGCTTTCTACAGTTACTTTAAGGCAACAGGAGTGCATGGTTTTCGCATCTCTTAGTTTAGAGAAAGCAATAACACTCTGGAGAACAGCGGGGCGTGAGTCTTTCAGCTCATGTAATGAATCCTAACATTCCCTCGACCATGAAGTCACTGACCTGCAAGCTTAAATTGGGCCCCAGGTGTACGGTGAACCCTCTCTCTGCTGCGCCACAGGGAATTTCAATTTGATTGGAGAGGTCAGTATGCCTTGCCTGGAGCCTGCTGGGGTCACAGCACCTCAGTCTAGTTCAGCTTTCATTTACAGACCATTCAAAAGAAAATCCCTTCGCATGTTTGGACTAATTTCAACTGGAAACCCTCTCTTTCCAAGTGGACTAATCCTTCTAATGACTGTGTGTCTTTGAGAAGAAAGGATAAATGTCCCAGACTGACTGTAAGGAAAGTAGAACATCTGCAAAATTCAGTCCATTTTTCTGTCAAATATTTATTATTATCAGGCCACAATAATGGCATTGCTACATACACAGTGATTCAAACACTGAAACATTGATTCATATATAATCCACTGTTAAAACAGTCTCCTTAGGGTGGTTTGTTAGTCTTAGTTGGTCTCACAGCACAAGTTCCCAAAACCCCTTCCCATTGCATCAGGCCAGCTCGACCAGTTGAATACAGCTTGTTGGCCAACTAAAACCAGCAAAACACTTTAGGCTGTTTTTTTTTCATAAAGGTGATGAAATACTCTGCACTTTTCGTTTTCATCAACACTGATCTCAATATTTTATCAACTGTGATTAAATATTTTGGTCTTCCATATCTAATCCATGGAAATATTCTCAGAGCTTCAGTCCACTGAGGCTCATAGAGTTTTAGTGCATTTTTAAGTATATACAGGGCTGCTGTAAGTCTGTGATTGTAAACTTTACAGTTGCAAATAAAGATGAAAAAGGACTACTGTTACTAGTGGTCACACCCCATCCACTGCAGTGAAAATGAAATAAAATATTATTTCCATCGACACTAATTCTATACACGGGATACGTGGTAAGAATATTTTTATTTATCAAAATACACAAAAATAAAAATAACACTGCACAGTTGTGCTCTGTGAAATACAACTTTTTTGGCTTTTATGTGGTTTTCTAGTGTCAAATTTTGCCATATTGCAGAACTTTATATCAGCAGAGCAAGGTATAACTGCAGAGCTGACACAACATCAGAGAATATAGATCCAAAGACAACATCCATGTATTAACATGTAGTTCCTGAAGAAAGTTGCACTGCACTTGCTGAATTTGAAGATGACGAAAGGAAATCACTCTCTCCTTTGATGGAATACCACATTCTCAAACAAACAACTACAAAGTGCATGAAAGAGCAGAGAAATCAATTCACAGTCTACATTAGAGCAGCTGAAGAGGTTTTCCTGCCTGTGATCTATGTGCGAAATGAAAGAGAATTCTTTCATATTTTGAATGTTTTATCTGCGCTGAAGTGAGTGCTGCACACCTTATTCATTCCCATATTTTTTCATGGATATATTGCTCTCTCATAAATCAGCATTGTTAGTCATTAGCTTTGCTTCACAGCTCAACATGCATACAATCTTTGTTTACCTGAAATAATAATTTGTTCAGTGATTTCTTGTGTTGTGTGCAGAATTGCTTCAGTCTCTTATTATGGCTGTGGGCTTTATGAAAGTGTAAATTTCATTTGTCTGGCAAATTCATGCACGCTTTAAAGAACCAAATCATAATGTGAAAATGATCAAAACATATCTATCACTGACAAGACATAAACAAAACCTTTAATTTTGTGTTGCATTGGTGGTGTAATTAAATAATCTTCACAGTGTTTTTCCTGTTTGACATTGAGTAAGGCTGCACCTGATGTTCAAACAATATGAGCTAGATTAAAGACTACAGCATATCTTACATAGAAATTGCACAAAAATACATGTCCACATCTAGAATAAAATAAAATATCCAGCATAGATGGGATTCCCTCCTCCTCCCCAAGGGCTTGCAGTAAAATCGAATATGAGTGTAAAATATACATTAATATGTTATACGTTAATAATGCTCTTGGATTTTGGTTGAGAAGCAGGACTGTAAAAATGATTATTAGCTGAATAGTTTACTTTGTTTTAAAACAAAGAAAACATTGTTTCTTTTCTGTTTTTGTTTGCTAAATATACACTTAAATACAAATATATGTACACACAGTATGATGCATATATGTATATGGATATATAACCTTCAGTGAATAAAAAGACTCTTTTTGTGGTTCTTTTTGTTTTACTATGTAGTTATTAGTTAAAGTAGCATCACAGCATTCTAGATTTTATTACTATATCCAGAAGATCAAGTTTTCTACATGTGCTCTTTATTGATAAGCCAAAAATTAATACATGAAAATTCTCTGTCCAATGACAACTAGTCCCAGTCTCTCACAGAATACAATAGGTTTTAAGAACTAATGCATTTGATTTCTTCTGATTTTAGGTCTTATTAGGTTTCTTGTAGACCTTTGTAAAATCTGTGCTCTATGAAAGCACTAGCTTAGCAAAAAAACTGAACTTGACATCTGTAATATGTCCCTTGGGATGCATTAGGCTTGCCAGTTTTCCAATGTCAAGCGCTAGAGAACTCCCTGGGCAGGCATATAGTGTATGTCACTGTGATTTCCTACACCAGCACATGAAGCCATAAGTTTGCAGCCCACCGCTGCTGGAACATAATTGCCATTTAGACTCAATTCATTCCCTTTACATTCTCCAGTAAATCACTGAACAAATAGTGCTGTTAGGTCACAATGTTACTTCTGGGTTCATAGCACTACACCAATCAGTCAAAGCAATAGACTGTATCCTGCTTAAACACCATTAAATCTCTTGTACGACTGCTCAAAGACTATCAAACAACTGGAGGGAATTCAGCAGGGAGGAAAAAGAATTACACTTTGAGATGTTTTGTGGTAGGGACTTATCAAATGATATACTGCTTCATATACAGCATCAACAAAAAGGAAGTTCTGATTTTCTGACATTTCTGAAAGTGTGTTTACATTTCTGTTCTGTTACATTTCAATAGCAAAATGAAAAGAACCACACTTACACTTTTTTGATGATATTTGATGTGTTTAATTGAAACTTGTGCCTACCGGTACTTGATTAAATGTTCTGAGCTCAACTCAAGCCTCTTGAGTCTGAGCTTAAAGATTTTAGAAGCAATTCTATGTTCAACAAAACAGTTTTATCAAAAGAAAGCAACAGATATTTCAGATTTTTCCATTCTTCAAAAATCTGTGATGCTAATTAGATTAATTAATTAAATTCCCGTGGCAAAAACAGAGAAACAACTAGAGACATAATTAGCGTAGCTGCTGTTCCAACCAAGCAAAATTGATCTGTTTAGCCCAAACTAAAGAATAATAATGTGCATTTGATCAGATATAACTGCAGTACAAGATTATGAGATGCATTATTTGAATGCTTGGCCAAAGAGAAGTGTCTTTAATCTAGATTTAAACAGAGAGAGAGTGTCTGAACCCCGAACGTTATCAGGAAGGCTATTCCAGAGTTTGGGAGCCAAATGCGAAAAAGCTCTACCTCCTTTAGTGGACTTTGCTATCCTAGGTACTACCAAAAGTCCAGAGTTCTGCGACCTTAGGGAGCGTGATGGATTGTAGCATGGTAGAAGACTAGTTAGGTAAAACTCAAAACACACGGCAGCAACAAACAGGAAGTGACGTAATGAAAACAAGGTCTCAATTAATTTGTCTCAGCCTTGTGGAGTGTTTTACAGTAGCTAATTTTAAGTGGTTTCATAGCAGCATAACACAATCTATTTGCATCTGTAGATTTTCATTGCAATGTTCTGTATATATTTAAAGGCAGTTTTTTTTCTCATGCACTGAGCAAAAAATCGTCTTGGTTACGTACGTAACCCTCGTTCCCTGATGGAGGGAATGGAGACGTTATGTCGTGACTCGACATTATGGGGGCTTACTTGGGAGCCCGAATCATCTCTGATTAAGAGAAAACGCCAATGAAATTTGGCTAGTGGATTTTGCATGCTGAGCCACTCCCCGTGCACATGGGTATAAATAGGCGATAGGTGCATCCACTCATCAGGTTTTATGCTGAGGAGCCGAGAACGTGTCCCTGGCAACCAGCGATGGTTCAAGGTTGTGGCATGGGGACATAACGTCTCCGTTCCCTCCATCAGGGAACAAGGGTTACGTACGTAACCGAGACGTTCCCTATCTGTTGGTCACTACGAGTTATGTCTCGAGTTTACAACCTGAACCCCGTCACAACCCTATGGCATTACAAATGTTGACAAGCAGCCGTGTGTCAGACAAATGCTACGCAAAGGTCGTAACCTTCCCACCACCCCAGCTCAAATCGCTGACCTTGGTACCTGCAGGGACCAAAGGTGAGTATATCGCTGCTGGAGATATCCAAGCCGCTGTTCCTTTCACCACAGAAATTTCTTAACAGAAGGGATTTCAACCTTCAATGAAAGATTGCTTCAAGTCTTTCCTATTTGTTGTTACAGCTTGGCAGTAATGATGGGGAATCGAGCCTTCCAGAGAAGGGCGCTACGGAGGCCACATCCTACCCATAGGGAGGTATCATGTGGAGACACTGATATGGACTGACCCAGGCCTGGGGCAGTACTACATATGGAATGGACTTTGAGGCAGGTCCTACCTGAGAGTAGGGATGGAACACGGGTTCACAGAGAGACACAGGTTCACAGAGAGGGAAATCTTACCGTGGAAGAATACACAAATGGGATCGCCCAAAGGGAATCAAGCCATATGGACACCTAGCCCAGCACAGGGGCTGACCAGAGACCCAGGCAAGCTAACACCAATACTGGACCTGGCATCAGACTGCTCTGCCCAGTCTGACTGGCGGGGGTGCTGGAGGATACTCCACCAGGGTTCGCCGTCCGGGGAACTATACTGGAGGAGGAAAAAGGCGCTCACATTCCCGGGTGAGGGGGAATGGCGCAGCAAGCGTGACACCGACCAGCCTTTCCCACCACTTACCTGTTACCCAACACTCGGGAAGAAACTTGCTCAACGCGGAGACTGTAAACTCACGCAAAGGTGTTCAGTGTCGCCCAGCCTGCAGCTCTACAGATGTCTGCCAGAGAGGTGTCGTACACCGACGCAAAGGAGACGTGGTGGGAACCTTGGGCACGTATCCAGGCCGGGGTCTCAGGACAATGTGAGAGAAGGCCGGCCTGAACACAAGGCACTCTTCGCCCACCGAAAATGCTTGGAGATCCCCGACCCTCTTGATGGAAGTGAGCGCGGTCAGGAGCGCTGTTTTAGCAGACAAGAATTAAGCTCAACTGTGTCTAGTGGCTCAAAGGGATCACTCTGAAGGCCAGCCAGGACGGTAGAGAGATCCCAGGAGGGCACCAGGGGTGGCCTAGGTGGATTTAATCTTCTGGCACCCCTCAGGAACATGACGAGGCTGTGCTTTCCCAGGGACCGGCCGTCCACTGCATCGTGATGTGCTGCGATAGCAGCCACATACACTTTCAAGGTGGAGGCTGACAGTCTACGCTCCAACCTTCCTTGCAGGAAAGAAAGCGCTACTCCAATCGTGCATCTTCAGGGGTCTTCTCTGTGAGAAGAACACCAGATCGCGAACAGACTCCACTTCAAGGCAAAAGCTTGCCTCGTAGAGAGGGCTCTGGCCTGAGTGATAGAGTCTTCCACCGCCGATGGGAGATCACTTAGATCTGCTGCATCCCGTGATCTGGACGCGGGTGCCAAAGGTCTCGAGCGTCTGAGAAAAAAGGTCCTTCCTCAGAAGAATGCGCCAGGGAGGGGCTGTCACGAGGAGCATGAGTTACAAAAATCAGGTCCGGGTGGGCCAATATGGTGCAACCAGCAGGACCTATTCATCATCCTCCCTGACCTTGCACAGTGTCTGTGCGAGAAGGCTCACTGGGGAAAACGCACACTTGCGTAAAGCCCGAGGCCAGCTGTGTGCCAGTGCGTCAGGGAGTAATACAGCTGGCAGTGGAAGGACTCGTGGGAGGCAAACAGGTCTACCTGAGTTCCCCGAATCGACTCCAGATCAGCCGGATCATCTCGGGATGGAGTCGCCATTCTCTGGGGAACGTGAGCTGTCGTGAGAGCACATCGCGTGCACGATAGAGCTCCCCCGGGATGTGGACGGCACGCAGCGACTTGCGCCGCGTCTGACTCCAGAGGAGGAGATGGCAGGTGAGTTGTGACAGGCGACGTGATCGTAGACAACCCTGCCAGTTGACGACGAAACATGCGGACCAACACATGCTTGCCAAGCAGCAGAGGCCAGAACCGCCACAAGGCTAGTAGCACTGTCAGTAACTCGAGGCAGTTGATGTGACAAAGCAGTCGAGGCCCTGTCCAGAACCCGAGGCTGCCTGCCCATTGCATGTAGCGCACCAGCCTGTACTGGAGGCATCCGTCGTGACAACGACATGCCGAGACACTTGTTCTAAGGGCACTCCGGCCTATAGAAAGACAAGGTCCGTCCAGGGGCTGAATGAGTGGCAACACGTCGGCGTGATGGTCACACAAACTGTACTGCAGCACCACGCCCATCTCGGGACTCGGGAGTGTAACCAGTGCTGAAGTGGTCTTATATGCAGCAATCCGAGCGGCGTGACTGCAGCTGCGGATGCCATATGCCCCAGGAGCCTCTGAAAGCGTTTCGTGGTACCACAGTCCTGCCTCTGAAGGAACTCAGGCATTTCAGTACGGACTGGGCATGCTCTTGGTGAGACGTGCCGCCATACTCACCGAGTCTAACTCCATACTGAGAAAAGAGATTCTCTGCCTGGGGGAGTGCTTGCCGTTTTCCCTGTTGACCTGAAGCCCCAACTGGCTGAGGTGCCGGAGCTCCAGGTCCCTGTGATCACACAACTGTTCTCACGAGCGGACCATGCTCGAGATAGTTGTGGATCCTGATGCCCACTTCCCGTAACGGGGCAAGGGCACCCTCCGCGACTTTCGCAAAGAGATGGGGGGACAGGGAAAGCCCGAAGGGGAGGACCCTGACAGCCATGCCCGACCCTCGAACACAAACCGTAGAAATGGCCTGTGTCGAGGAAGAACTGAGAATTGAAAGTCATCATCCTTCAGGTCGACCGCTGCAAACCAGTCTTGGGGCTGGATGCATCTGATGATGCGCTTCTGCATGAACATCTTGAACGGAAGCTTGTGAAGGGCCCGATTCAAGACATGCAGGTCCAGGACTGGCCGAAGGCCACCGTCTTTGTTGGGCACGATGAAGTAAGGGCTGTAAACCCCGACACCATCTCGACTGGAGGGACAGGCTCGATTGCTTCCTTCGCCAATAGGACAGCAATCTCCTTGTACAGGACAGGGGCATCTCGGACTGCCACCAAAGTCTCGAGGACGCCACTGAACCTGGGGGGTCGCCTGGTGAACTGAATCACTTAGCTGAGTCAGACTGTCCGAATGAGCCAGCGGGACAGGTTGGGGAGCATAAGCCACACTCCCAAACTCCGTGCGAGTGGCACCAAAGGGACAATCGACATGGTGCAGCAGTGGGAAGTCGTGCCAGATGGCCCAGAAAGCACCGTGTTCTGGCCCGTCACGGCAGGACTCCCCGTGTCCCCGGAGGGACTGGCCGGAGATGCGTGGGAAGGCATTGCGTCCCCGAACCGCAATGTCTTGGCCACTGGCGATAGGGGGCGTCGTGGGTGAGAGAGAGGAGGCAGTGCGTCACTCACTGTTAACCCACGAGCCTTTGGCCTGCGGAACAGAACACAGCAAAGATTCTCCAACCGGCCCTCCTCCGGGAGGAAGGAGTGGCACTGTTCTCGCCATCTCCGGAAGATAAGCAGTTCCTCGCATCTCCGGGCTGTCTGTGTCAGGGCCTTGTCGCCTTCCTGGGGGACTTAGGGGCCGGCTGGGACACGGGGGCTGCAGAGCAACCGCAGGAGGGCGCCCTCGGCGATGGGCAGGCTGAGCTGTGGCCCACGGCGGAACGGTGGCAGGTGGAGGATCACACCAGGGCAGAATGTGCAGGATAGCCTCAGTCTACCTTTGTACTGCCGAGAACTACTGGCAGAGTCCTCGACAGGGTCGCCTAATAACCCAGCCTGGGAGATGGGAGCATCCAGAAAGCTCACTTTGTCGACGTCACTCATCTCCACAAGGCTCCACATAGAATGGCGCTCTTGGACCACTAACGTGGACATCGCCTTCCCGAGGGACTGCACCGTGACTTCCGTTGCCCAGGAGGCGAAGTCAGTCACGGAGCGCAGTTCCTGCATCAACCTTGGGTCGGTACTACCCTCGTGCATTCATTTTAGTGCCTTGGCTTGGTGTACTTGCAGGATAGCAATGGCATAAAGGGCAGAGGCAGCTTGGCCAGCAGAACTGCAAGCTTTGGCAGTGAGAGCTGCCGTCAGCTTACAGGCTTTGGACGGGAGACGAGGACGATTCCTCCAAGTGGCGTTTTGCGGACACAGGTGCACCGCAACTGCACTCTCCACCTGGGGAATGTCAACGAACCCCTTGTGCCCCGCCAACGAGGGTAGTGAGGATGGAGGAGGCAAATGAACGGCTTCTGGCCGAAAAAGGGGCTGTCCACGACTTCATCAGCTCCTCATATACCTCCGGGAAGAAAGGAACCAGGGCAGGGCATGGTGGGGACTGGGAGGTGTGCATGCCTCTAGTTCGATGCTCACGGTGGCCCGGGAAAGCATGGCCATCAACTCTGGGTCAAATTCGGTGGTGGCAACAACACCTGGGTGTTGGGCGGGCAGCCCCGCCAAATCTTCATCCTCGGAGGACGATTGCCCATCCCCCGATGCTGCTATCGACATCTGATCCTCTATCGGCGCGCCGAATGAAATGCTGGGCATGCCATCAGACAGCACAGCAGAATCACCGGGGAGCCGCACAGAACAGCTGCTTCGGGAGAAGCAAGAGGTCCGCGGGGACTGGCCAGGCGGAGAGGCTTTCACTGTAGCCCTCAGATCACCCAGAGAACTAGCCGATGGTTCCCTGCTCGTGGCAGAGAAGCCAGCGCGGGTAGTGACAGAGGGAGGCCCTCCCATCCCTGTGAGGAGAGAGAGGCGCGATCGCAGCGCTGCCATGCTTATACGCTCACAGTGAACGCATAAACCATCCACGAACGCAGCTTCAGCAAGCTGGATGTCCAGACACTGAAGACAATGATCATGGCTGTCGACAGAGGATAGGAAACAACCGCAACCAAGAGGACACGGATGGAACAGTGTTTTTAAAAAGTCAGCGAAACTGCTCTTTTAGATGAAGCACCCAGGGGAATCGCTGAATTAACAGGAATGCCGCTGATTGTGCTGTAACGCCACCCAGAACAGCCTCTTCTTCCAGCCGCAGAGAGAATTCGCCTGGTGAATCTTGAACTGTGTTCATTCACTCAGCTCCGAAGCAAATATCTAATGAGTGGATGCACCTGTCACCTATTTATACACGTGTGCATGGGTAGTGGCTCAGCATGCAAAATCCACTAGCCAAATTTAACTGGCGTTTTTTCTTAATCAGAGAGGATTCGTGCTCCCAAGTAAGACCCCATAATGTCGATTCACATAGTGAATTTCTCGTCGATTAACAAGTAGTGACCGACAGATAGGAAACTCCACTTCAGTAGTACTTACATACACAAGACTTTTCAGTTTTAAAATCCAATTTCAGCCCTTCTACTGAAACTTACTAACAATTTCTGAGTTTTTTCTATGCCATTTTTAAGTGTTATTTAGATACTTTTAGAAAGTACAGAAACTGTATTTAGAAACTACGGAGAAGTTTCTTCACATATCATTTGCCTTCTTAAGGCCCATTCACACCAAGCACGATAACTACAAAGATAACGATAAAGATATAGTTCTAAAAATCGTTCTCAATATTAAAGAATAGCATAGTTCAC
>NW_015552558.1:1420576-1430582 GCF_001515605.1 Sinocyclocheilus anshuiensis
TAGTTATCTTTATAGTTATCATTCTTGGTGTGAACGGGGCTTTAATGTACTATTTATAGCTGTAACAATTTATTCCTAAAATATTTTATTATATATTGCGGAGTGATAAAAAATATATCGAAAATGCCCTTTGTAAAATCCTTTAAATATGTAAAAAAAAAAACCTATCAAACCTTCAAACCTATCTTTATCCAGTGATGAAATGTATGCAAATTAGTGCATATTTAATTAGACATACAGTATAACAACTTTTCTGAAAACTTGTAATACAAAACAATTGTCTTATTGTTCTGTGATAATTGTCTTAAAGGGGTCATGAACTGAGAAATCTAAATTCCCTTGATCTTTTGATATATAAGATATTGATATATAAGAATTTCTAAAATTATATTGAAGCCAATCTGCCAAAATGACAGGTTTTGAAATGTGCCACTTTATGACATAATAGTGTGGCTAAACACCGCCTCCGCAGAAGAAGATCAACGCCTGCTTCTAAGTCACTGCCTGTTTAGCCCCGCCCACCGATTCACACACGTAGTAGGTAAAAAAGAGCAGCAAAGGCCCGTTAAGGGTTTTACAGTCAAATATGTATACGGTACAAAGCGCTTGGATAGGTGTGTGTTCCCCTTTAAGAGACCCTTCACTGAACACTAAAGTTTGGTTGATGTGCACTTGCGAGAAAACGTGGTTTTCGCTATCAAGTTTGATTTATTTGAGTTGATTGGATATATACTGGTTTAGACCCGCCCTCTCATAGGTGAGGCTGATTTTATTGGCCGATTAAGAGATTGTGGGGAGAAGACGAGCAGCGATTAGGAGATCCGGGTTGCTGAAGGGTTTGGTTCTGATAATAATCTAACTTTTATAACTGCAAAACGCGAGTTATACGATTTATTTTTGTTTATAGTATCTTTTGGGTGTTTAAGTATAACAGTTGACGCAGGCTGTGTGTTAACTATTTGTTTATTGAAACTGTTCACGGGTTGAAGACACTGAGGCCTGGCTAAACACCGCCTCCGCAGAAGAAGATCAACGCCTGCTTCTAAGTCACTGCCTGTTTAGCCCCGCCCACCGATTCACACACGTAGTAGGTAAAAAAGAGCAGCAAAGGCAAGCCTATGCAGAAACCAAACAATAAACTTTATTTGATGAACTCTATTTTTAATGAAGTGCCAGACTGCGTCAGTAAGAACTTGATTAAATATATTTACTGTTCAAAACGGCAAAAAGAATTGTGACAATTTGTGTTTGTGAAAGGTTAGTGGATTAAGCTTATAGTTAATGTTTAATGTGATGACACCTGTGGTTATTCTGCATTCGAAAAAACTGACTTCTGACCCAGTACATAAATACATAATCTAAACACAGCTTAATTAAAAAGACATTGCAAAAATGTCTGAGAAGATGCCATTTGCCACTTGCAAAATTCAAACTTGTATCACCCATATGGGCCACTGTTTATGAACGTATTGTGTAACGTCTGATGATTTTAGGTTTGAAATGAAAGGTGAATACTATATTAGCACATAAAATGACTAACACTGACAGCAGTTTCGTTGATTTCTAGTACAGTGAGTGGACATTTGAAATAGTTTATGCAAATACAAAACTTTATGCCAATAAGCAGCAATGCGATGCAGCAACTTCCAATGGGAGTCCAGACAGTGATTTGCCGTCTGATACAGGTGAATACTGCAATTTATTAATGCATACCAGAAACCAACAGCACAGTGATTCAGTGACCTCCAGTGAATTTATCCCTCTATGAATGCCCCATAACACCGTTCACGTCAGATATAGCCTGAAGAATTCTCTCTACACCATCTGTCCTGCACAAATAGATTGTGAACATGGCTTTTGGTAATACCGTCTAAAGTAAAGTTTGCTTGAGGATACAAATAAACATGGGTGATTTTACTTTTCCAAAGTTCATTGCAAAAGTCACTTGGCTCACAGTTTTTGGCCATCTGCAAACATCTGAATTGTGAGCCCTACCTGCTGCCATCACCCATAATCCCATGTGGTGCATTTGTGCTCCGCACATAGAGGATTCACAGATACATAATTTCCAAAAAGGTATTGTATTTAACATTCATGTGCATAACTCTGGGAAATCGCACTCCTGTGGCCCCTAATAGTAATTCCAGTGGTGGCAACTGCATAAATGGAACATGATTCGATCTGAATTATTTATCAGGCACTCTTGGAATCAACAGACTAAAAGATGGCTGAAACTATTTTAATTCTTCCAGTGCTTCCAATGCAGTTTGCCGTTGTGTTACCCAAAGATTTTGTGCACCTATTTTTTAAGAAGGGTTATTTGTTAGTCTTAGCTTATCTTTTTAAAGAACTTAGGTAACTCTTTAAAGAAATTGTTCACCCAAAAACTTTCAATTCTGTCATCATTTACTTACCCTTATGTCATTTCAAACTTGCATGGCTTTCTTTCTCTTAAAAAAATCATTGAGGACTCAGATAGACCTTTCGAGTCACCGGACGCACTCAAAGGTCCTCTGACATCGAGGGAAGGTACGAGATGCTACCGGATAGAGCACCCAGCCACCAGGAGTGTTGGGTGTTCCTCCGGCCTCGTGGGACGGACGGCTGTGCGTGGAGGATTGTGTAGCTGGACACGGGAGAGTATCCGGGCTGCTTAAAGAACGCAGGTACATTCTATTGTTTTTATTTTGCTCACTGAAGAGCGAAGAGGCCAATTCGCAGTTTCAAAGGCCCCAACGCACACAAGCAACGTCTCAGGCCTGCATCGGGGTGGTGTGTGAGTGTGTTTATGTGTGTGAGTGGGCCCACGTTGGTTTATATTCTGTCTATTGAAATCGTATTACCATTTTACAGTCACAGTTCATAAGACAGTGAAAAGTGTTACTTTATACCCTCTGGTTGGGAAATATTCACTGTGAGACTTTATAATTTGGTTATAGCAGTGCACTGGGTATTAAGTGAGTTACTGAATTTAATATTTCACTGTGAATTTACTCTTTATGAGTTAGGGAGTGTGTACAAAGTGCATCCTAAGGGAGGCACGTTAAAAAGTTATTTGAAACTCATTGAGTGGGTACATTTCCCTAGGGGATACATTGTTTATTTCAATTTGTGTATTTATATTGTACATTGAGTATTTAAGGGAGGCACGTTAAAAAGTAATTTGACACTCATTGAGTGGGGTACATTTCCCTAGGGGATAAATTGTTTATTTCAATTTGTGTATTCATATTGTACATTGAGTATTAATATCTGTACGTATTCATATTGAATTTACCTATTGGGTATTACTAGAATATCTCTGCTGATTATTCCTATTTGATGTCTATGCAGTTCTACTAATAATATATACATATAACTATATAATTTATTTTCACTCATTTCCTTTTTTCTGTTTTATAAATAAATCCCCTTTGATGTACAACCTTATCAGTTTATTTATTATCAGTGAAGTTCATATGTCTAAACAGTGGTATCAGAATAGGGGTCTAGATTTATAGTCGAGAGACACCAATTAAAGGAACCCGGTGCTCCACCCTACAGAGCTTAGGCCAGGCCAGCCTAAGAGGGCAGGGGGGGGCGCTACACAAAGTGGGGGCTCGTCCGGGATCATCTTCCCCTCTCTGGTACCCTAAGAGAAGAGAGAAATAAACACATCAATACTATTTAAGTTGATACCTAAGAAAAACTAACACTTTCTGGCACTTAACTGCTTCCTGTTGAAATATGTCTTGCAGAAGTAACCCTCTTCTTCAATGTGAACTAGCTGACTGGTGCCGAGAGGCATGGATCGATCCAGCTCACGCCTTGCTGCTGACTGGTGTACCAAGAAACACAGAGATTTCACGCATTGAAGAAGTGGCAGAGAGTGTGAAAGTCTTTGGAAGAGTCCGTGTTCGAGACACAAAATGTGGGGCCACTCCAACTACACTACTAGTGCTGTGTGAATGCAGAGAGGCTGTAGACCCCACACGCTGCCCTATGGAACTACGACCTACAGATGAGGAGGAGACCTGGATGATACTTATGGCTGTTGAAAGAGACTCAACCACTGCTGCTCCAGCAGGATTTGCAGACAAACTCTCTGAGTTTCTTAGGGATGAAGGGAAGTCAATGACCGATCTACGAGCTTTGTTTCCCCAGCTGAGTTCAAATCCCAGTTCCCCTGAGTCAATCATTCGTGCAGTGGGTGAGATCCTAGAGAAAATGGTAAGGCCACAAAATGACAGTAATGCCTACCGTTGTTTATGTACATTCTCTGGTACTGTTCCGACCCCCGCAGGAGAAGAAACCATGGATCATTGGATCGAGCAAGCTAAAATGATGATAACCGAATGAGAGTGCTCTGAGAAGGAAAAACGAAGAAGGGTTGTTGAAAGCTTAAAGGGACCAGCCCTGGAAATCATTAAAGCTGTCCGTATGTCCAGCCCTGATGCTAGCGCGCTGCAGTACCTTGAAGCGCTGGAAAGTACTTTCGGGTCCTCGGAGTCTGGAGAAGACTTGTATTTTGCTTTTTGGCTTCTTCGACAGTGTCCTAGAGAGTCACTTTCTGATTTCCTGAGAAGGATGGAGAAATCACTGACTAAAGTCGTTCAAAAAGGTGGACTGTCTCCAGTACATGTTGACAAGGCTAGAGTGGAACAACTGATTCGTGGAGCTGTTGAATCTGACATGATGCTTCTGCAGTTGAGGCTAAGAGAGCGGAAGGAACACCCACCCACTTTCCTGAGCCTTCTGAATGAGGTCCGTGAGGCTGAAGAAACTGAAGCCACTCGACGCAAGATCACAGCCACAGCAAAACCCATACACTTTCAGGATGAGGAAAAATTCCGTCCAGCATTTGTAAGAGAACTTAAAGCGGAGATTCAAGAACTGAGGACCCAGCTCAAAGGCGACGGTTCAAATAGCTTACCTGCTTCATCCTTGATGCTAGAATCCAGAACGAAGCCACAACATAAAAGCCCCGCAGAGCACCAAGAGGTAACAAAGGAATTTGAAGTTCAAGATTTGAGGAAACAAGTACATCAGTTGCAACAACAGCTAGCTGTAATGAACGTCGGTCAAAGTAGTTCATCGAGTCATGGTCAGTTACCACAACAATCTGCTCCAGATCCGACGCGACACAAGCTTTCAAGGAACAAGGAAGATTACTTTTGTTACCGGTGCGGAGAGGACGGACACATTGCTACAAAGTGTCAAGCCCCTGAAAATGCCACCCAAGTGATCAATAAGCTAGTCCGCTCCTTAAGGAAAGCTAAAGGAATGAGGACTGATCCAAACAACAGAAGCCCATCTGGAGATCAAGCCTGTTTTTCCAAAAACAGTCATGTACAGTGGGTACGGAAAGTATTCAGTCCCCCTTAAATTTTTCACTCTTTGTTATATTGCAGCCATTTGCTAAAATCATTTAAGTTAATTTTTTTTCCTCATTAATGTACACACATCACCCCATATTGACAGAAAAACACAGAATCGTTGACATTTTTGCAGATTTATTAAAAAAGAAAAACTGAAATATCACATGGTCCTAAGTATTCAGACCCTTTGCTCAGTATTTAGTAGAAGCACCCTTTTGATCTAATACAGCCATGAGTCTTTTTAGGAAAGATGCAACAAGTTTTTCACACCTGGATTTGGGGATCCTCTGCCATTCCTCCTTGCAGATCCTCTCCAGTTCTGTCAGGTTGGACGGTAAACGTTGGTGGACAGCCATTTTTAGGTCTCTCCAGAGATGCTCAATTGGGTTTAAGTCAGGGCTCTGGCTGGGCCATTCAAGAACAGTCACAGAGTTGTTAAGCCACTCCTTCGTTATTTTAGCTGTGTGCTTAGGGTCGTTGCACACGGAGTCCCAGAATCCAAAAGGCAGATTGATCCGGAGTTATTCAACTTTGGGGAGGCAAACATACCTGCTGCCTGGGAAAGGAGATTACGTCTGAAGTTGGTTGAGCGAAGTAATGTGTTCTCCACAGAGGAATGGGATGTAGGCTTAGCCAAAGGTGTTACCCATCAGATCAGACTGAGTGATCCTCGGCCCTTCCGAGAACGTTCACGACGCATTTGCCCAGCCGATATTGATGATGTAAGACATCACCTAAAAGATCTTCTAGCAGCTGGTATCATCAAAGAATCCAGAAGCCCTTATGCGTCACCAATTGTGATAGCAGGACGGACACATTGCTACAAAGTGTCAAGCCCCTGAAAATGCCACCCAAGTGATCAATAAGCTAGTCCGCTCCTTAAGGAAAGCTAAAGGAATGAGGACTGATCCAAACAACAGAAGCCCATCTGGAGATCAAGCCTGTTTTTCCAAAAAAAGTCATGTCCACACCTGTAAGCCAAATGGTCTTCCCAAGGGATTAGTGGGACCAGCCTCGACCATTGCAGTAAAGATTGGTGGACAACCGTGCCAGGCTCTGTGGGACAGCGGGTCTCAAGTCACCATTGTTTTCGAATCCTGGTATTCACGAAACCTGCCAAATGTGCCCATCCATCCTCTTGCTGATTTATCTATCTGGGGTCTTAGCTCATCCAATTATCCCTACAAAGGATGCATTGTCATTGATGTTTCGTTCCCTGTTACTGTCACTGGTGCTGTAGAGACAATAGCTATCCTTGCTTTAGTCTGCCCAGACCCCCAAGTCCCGCCACAGTTCCCAGTAATCATCGGAACAAATGCCAGCTTCTTTCAGCGATTGACAGCTTGTAATGGGACTACTAACGTCACAAACAGCGCCCAGTCTCTAAGAATTCAAACCCATCACAACTGCCAAATTCCGGCTGCTGATCGCCCTGAAGGCCAAGTGAAATGGGAAGGCCCAGGAACTTTCAATGTCCCATCCTGTGGTGAGCGGTATGCTGTATGCAAAGTCAAGTCCTTTTGTGGGTTCTATCGGCATTTCATTAAGAATTACTCCACCATTGTAAGACCTTTGACTGAGCTCACAAAAGGCTACCCCCCTGCAAAAGGACAGAGCAAGATGGAAGGAAAGAAGTACTACAAGGAGACTGAACCATTTGGTGAACGATGGGAAAAAACTTGATTCACAATGAAACAAGTAAAGATCTCTCAATTCCAGCGGGGACTGTAATTGCTGTAAACACAGTTACTGTTGCACACGGAGTCCCAGAATCCAAAAGGCAGATTGATCCGGAGTTATTCAACTTTGGGGAGGCAAACATACCTGCTGCCTGGGAAAGGAGATTACGTCTGAAGTTGGTTGAGCGAAGTAATGTGTTCTCCACAGAGGAATGGGATGTAGGCTTAGCCAAAGGTGTTACCCATCAGATCAGACTGAGTGATCCTCGGCCCTTCCGAGAACGTTCACGACGCATTTGCCCAGCCGATATTGATGATGTAAGACATCACCTAAAAGATCTTCTAGCAGCTGGTATCATCAAAGAATCCAGAAGCCCTTATGCGTCACCAATTGTGATAGCTCGGAAGAAGAGTGGTGCGGTATGGATGTGCATTGATTATCGGACCTTAAACAGCCGCACTATTCCAGACCAATATGTCACCCCACGGATTGATGATGCCTTAGACTGTTTGGCCGGCAGCAAATGGTTCTCAGTCTTGGATCTGCGAAGCAGCTATTATCAAATAGCGATGTCTGAAGAAGACAAAGAAAAAACTGCCTTTATCTGTCCGCTGGGATTCTACCAGTTTCAGCGCATGCCACAAGGAATCACTGGGGCCCCAGCGACGTTTCAAAGGCTTATGGAGAAAGTGGTCGGTGACATGCATCTATTACAAGTAATCGTCTACCTTGCCGACCTCATTGTCTTTGGCAGCACACTCGAGGAACACGAGGAGCGAGTGATGAAGGTTCTCGACCGACTGGAGGAATGGGGGCTGAAAGTATCTATCGACAAGTGCCAGTTCTGTCAGCCACAGGTCAAGTATGTGGGACACATTGTTTCTGCTGCGGGTATAGCTCCGGACCCAGAGAAAGTAGCAGCTGTTAATCAGTGGAAAGAGCCTACTGACCTGAAATCCTTACGATCCTTTCTTGGATTTTGTGGGTTCTATTAGCGTTTCATTAAGAATTACTCCACCATTGTAAGACCTTTGACTGAGCTCACAAAAGGCTACCCTCCTGCAAAAGGACAGAGCAAGATGGAAGGAAAGAAGTACTACAAGGAGACTGAACCATTTGGTGAACGATGGGAAAAAACTTGTGGAGACGCTTTTCGAAAGATCATACATTGTCTAACTCATGCACCAGTACTTGCCTTCGCTGACCCATCCCTGCCATATGTACTTCACGTTGATGCTAGTCTGAGTGGCCTCGGTGCTGTGCTAAATCGAGGAGTGAATCATCTGCAGTACGTTGAGAAAATGAAGATTGAACTTCAGCAGGCGTATCAGTTAGCAGCTGAGACTTCACTGAAGGTTCACCAAAGAAACAAGCAGCTCTATGAGCGAAGAGTGAAACATCAAATGTTGACAGTTGGAGACTGAGTGCTCATCAGAAACCTTGCCATCACAGGAAAGCAAAAACTACAAGACAGATGGAACGCCTTACCTTATGTTGTCATTGAGAAGTTTAAAGATTTACCGGTGTACAAACTGCGGCCGGAGAGTGGAATGGGTGGAATAAGGACCATTCACAGAGACCATCTGTTACCCATTGGAGACAATGTAAGATTCTCAAAGCCTGATGACTCGAACCAAATCGTGCAGCCTCCTGTAACAAGAGCACAAACAGTGAAAAGAAGACAAAAGACACAGAACAAGGACAATGTTGATCTGGTTGGATGTGAAACCCGTGACACATCTGAGAGTGATAATGATGACCTCTGCTATTATGGCCCAGAGTTGATCCGCACTCAGAGAAGACTGCAATCACCACAACTTGCCGTGGAACCTGAAACTGTGCCTTCTGAATATGTCCATGAGTTTGACCAGGAGTGTGTAGGGAGAGAGGATCCGACAGAGAATGATCCCAGAGAGATCCTTAATCAGCCTCCTGAAGTCATGGAGGATCTAAATTTAGAAGGGGGAGAAAATGGCACCAGAGATGTCTCCGAAGAGGAACCAAAAACTGCTGTGTGTCGTAAATCTCAGAGAGAAGTAAGGCCGGTGGTTAAGCTGAGTTATGATGAACTGGGCTGGCCCACAGATAAACCATTAACCTTGGTCCATCGAGGGATGGTCGTACACATTGAAGAGTCATCCAAGACAAAGAAGGCCTGCAACACGGTATGGTGCCACCCCATGGCCCAGTGCCCCCGGTGTGTTCCTGCGAGCCCCTGCTCTACTGTCAGAATAGTAGTTCAGTCTTAAATATGTTAAGTCTCATGAGGACATGAGAAGTTAGAAGGGGTAGGGTGTAACCCCTTTATCAGGGAAGTTAAATATGTATATAAGCTATAAGTAGCTTTACAGCAAAGTAGATGAGTTTCCGTACGAGACGCTACCGGATAGAGCACCCAGCCACCGGGAGTGTTGGGTGTTCCTCCGGCCTCGTGGGACGGACGGCTGTGCGTGGAGGATTGTGTAGCCGGACACGGGAGAGTATCCGGGCTGCTTAAAGAACGCAGGTACATTCTATTGTTTTTATTTTGCTCACTGAAGAGCGAAGAGGCCAATTTGCAGTTTCAAAGGCCCCAACGCACACAAGCAACGTTTCAGGCCTGCATCGGGGTGGTGTGTGAGTGTGTTTATGTTCCAAGCAAGTTCGGAGCAAACCCCTCCCTTCCATAAGCTACTCTGCTCTGATTGGTCAGTTGGCCAAGCCTGTTGTGATTGGCAGAGAGGAGTCCTTGAGCAAGTTAGCGACCGCTACCAATGACAAAGCACCTTTACATAAAACAATAATATAGTGCTCCAATCCGTTCTTATAATAATGACATAAAATACAAAAACGCTTATGCAAGTGAATCGTGCCCACAGCTAAGGTTTAGCTGCTAAACTGTGAACACTTAAAACAATGGTGGATACGTTAGCCGAGTGCTAACGTGACTAACTGATGAAACAATACAGTTTGTAAACCAAAATATGTCT
>NW_015552558.1:1430901-1445077 GCF_001515605.1 Sinocyclocheilus anshuiensis
CTCCCGCATTAACCCTATAACTGCCGGTGCAAGCAAGATAAACAGCAATTTCACAATGATTATAAAGTCTGTGTGCCACACTATATTCTTTATTATTAAACGAAGTAATAAGAACAACGTCAGTCTACATTAATCGACACATTAATAGGAAATAGTGGGTTCACAGTGAAAGAACTACTTCAGAACTACTTCAGTAAGACAGTAATATCTGCTTTACCTGGAAACCTAAAGCTGCACTAGGTATACATCACATATTAGCACAAAAATTGAAACATTGAAAATGTACACACAACGTATCAATGGTACTTACAGGTTGTGGTTCGGAGCGCTTGTTAGTCCAAATTAAGAAGATTAGAAGCCAACGAAGATAAAAGCCAAGATTAGAGAAGCAGTCCTTGGTAAAATGACATGCACACAACAAAAGGTTCGAATTGTATTTCTGTGGTATCCTTGAACACAGCGTCTTCTCAACATGATGTAAACACACTAACTAGTGGAAGTGTTTGTGGGCAGGTCAGACTCTGTTCGTATTTCGCGGACAGGCGGGGATTATGCAAATGTGTTACCCAGTGACGTATACCGGTAACGGGCAAAAGATTCGAAAATATGACGACTCGTTAAGGAGATTCAGAATCGACTCACTCTTTTGAGAGACAATATCTTTATTTATCATGCACTTTTTTGATTAGCAACTTTGCAGATTGTTTTAATTTAAGGATAGCTACATTATAAACTGCAAAAGAGATATTTTTCAAAAACCCATATGACCTGCTCTTTAACTAAACACTAACACAATCTAGTCTAACAAACAAACAAACAAACAATCACTCATACATGGGAAAGGGCAAATGAGACGATGGATGAAACCATCAGGAAAGCCATAGAATGAAGCTATGAAAAGAGTCATTTAACCACCTGAGTAAAACCATCAGCGCCGTTTTAGAACGGGGTCTACAGCTTATACTAAACCTCTGTTTCGTTTAGTTAAATGTACAATACTTGCATTGCCTTGGGCTGGAACAAGTGTCTGGATGCAGTCTCGGATGAAAGTCTTGATGGTTTGGAGGTTCGGTGGTGTAGGAGTCGCGATCACCTTCTTCCGGGTTTGAAGAGTGATGAACTCCAAAAAGATGTTATTCTGACTCTGTGGTGGTCGGGAGAGTTTTTTCCCAGATGAAGATGATGAAGAGCTAAGAGTGACGTCAGCAGAGATCCCAGGATCGTTGGCAAATGTAAAGACAAGGCCGAAGCCTGGTGCAGACTTAAGGGTTGCAGAAGCGTTCTAGCTCACATCCTCATCTTCTCAGAATCTAACAGGACCGCTGACTTAAAGGCTATGTGGTGGAGCCCACCGGGCATGCCTGCACCGGCTCAGGCTCTCCACACGGGCAGCAATCAGAAAATTTAGCAGAAGACTTAGCAGAAGACCTGAGCGGAACTGTGCGTGAGCCCTTTAAGGTCTGAGAAGATTCATGCCTCTCGGCCTGTTCTGTCCTTTTGAGGTGTTAGTTGCATTTCGGGGTAAGGGTCCATAGACCCTCATAGTTGGCCCTTTGGTTAGGTGAAGGCAGAGTATTTGTTAACTATAACTAAAAATATATATATTGTGTGTCTGATTGGTCCAGACGCTACAGAGGTTACGGTTCTCTGGGGTAAATTACATTGTATTACTCAAACCTAGGCAAATTTTGTGCCCATAGCAGAACCGGTCACAATTAACAAACCTTACTAGTGATTTTAAGCATGTTATCATCCAATGCCACAGGAAGTAGGCTTTCTAACTAATGTGAAACAATACTTACAAAGTCTAATAGTAGTGCATTAATCTCTGTCCCAAGTGTCCCATAAAATCACAACTGCTATCCTGCAACAGAGCGATAGCCAGGTCGCCACACTATACAGAAATTAGTCGGCGACACAAAACTTTATTGGTTCTCACGTCATGATGTTTGGTCATGTGCAGTTGATGTAATCACATTGACTAAAAGTGGTCATATTGTGTCGAGTTGTATGTCCCCAAGGAATAATGCATGGAAGTCTCCATGGATACAATTTTGCCATAAGTTATGGTCAAACTATTTTGTTAGTCATAAAAAAAAAAAGAAAAGAATGAATGAATGAATGAATTAATTAATTAAAATAAAATAAATGTTAAATAAATGAAAACTTTTAGATGCCTCGTTATCCTGGGTTGTGTTACTCTTCTGAATCAAGCAAGAAAGAGTGCATACACTGGAACTCAGCTTCAGTTCTGCAGGGCACAGAGTGCATGCTTCTCTAATTAACTTCAGCATCCTTAGCCGTAGAGAACTACATTTTTTTTTTTTTTTTTTTTTCATTTTTTGAAGGAAATGAGTGATTGTTTCCTGCAGTGCTAAATATCTTAGCTTTTCCCAAAGAAACCAGATTTTTCTCTTTTGCTTTGCCACAAGGTTTGTAAGAGACCATTAACATTAATTTAGATTTAGAAGAAAGTGACTTTTTTTTTTTTTTTTTTTTTACATTTTCTGAAGGAAATGAGTGATTCTTGCCTGTGTAAATTCCACTGCCACTATGATAGGTTACTAGTGTTACTGGTTGTTGCCGCATTGCAAAAAATAACTTATTCTTAGCAAATCCCCCTTAGTGTTAGGGGTTTGTTCAAATCCCTGAGCAACATAGTGATGCTTGCTTTAGCAAACAATACTAATGATTCAATTTTACAGAGCAATACTTAATTTGTTCTTCCTTTTTCAGCAAATATGAACAAGAAACTCTAGGTTTGGTTCCTTTATTCCTTACAATTATCACCACATTCTCTCAGAACTCTCAAATCCAATTTTGCCTTCCCCATCCCACACAACAAAGCATTTAGTGGAGCTCTGCTTGGCATTGTAAACACTGACCACCATCTGTTAACCCTTGGGAAGTGTCTGCAGTTCGCTGGAATCAATTTGGTTGACATCTTCCCTATGGACTGGTCCATCTCATTTTTTTGTTAGTTTGGTCATTTGTCTTTCTTTTTCAGGTTGGCACGTCTCCACATTACGATTTAGATCAGTTGCCACATGGTTAATTTGAGGTGAGAGATGGGCTGTGAGCATTGTTCTTGGTGTGACAGCCCTGTCTACTGTCTACACTAATTTCATGAGATAGGAACAATGTTGTACTGAGCAGTGATGTTTGTCTAGCAAGTTCAAAAAAGGTTTAATTACAAATCCTCTCACATGAGATGATCCATAGTTCTTTTTAATTCCAAATTAATGTTTCATTTGTCGCTATCTATCATGCGTTTTCTCAAAGGACAGACGCTTAAATTAAAATGTAAATTAATTATTCGGGATTTGTTTTGTAATGCAAATTAAATGAGATTATATTAAATGCAAAACTGTCACATTTGTTTTAATGTGTATGTCTGTCATATTAGACAGGAATGTTCAATTTCAGGCCGGTTGCATTCCTTTGGGCTCTCAGTGACTCAAGCTGATTTGAGAGGCCCACATTCTATGAGCATGACAGTATCACAGCTTTTACTGATGAATTAAAGAAATAGTGTAGTCTTCATGGATGTGAAGCGAAGATGATTTAAAAAAAAATATTGTAGTTATTTTTTGTATATTCATATATACAGTTAGCAAACTTTAGTTAAGTGTTTTATAAAGGGCAGTATTTGTTCACTGGAATTTGCCATATAACTCAATAAAATAAAGTCTCAAATATAATTGTTCATTGTAATAGGTTATTTAAAGCAATTACAGCTGTTATAATAACAAATATCAAATACAAGAGTTGCTACAGACACGATTAATCAGTACAGCTGTTTTGGAACATAATAGCTGGTTTCTAGATTGTCATTGGCTGTTCCACCATCCACTATGTTCCAAAACCAGCTTAACCAGTTTAAGCTAGTGTGACCAGCTGGTAGCCAGTTTGTTGCTCTTTCAAGATGGTATACCATCAGCTAATGACTGGTTTGAACCAAGAACAAACCATCTACCATGTTCCAAAACACATCTTAAAGCTTAAGATGGATTTTCAAGCAAGGTTGCTTTAATACTTTAAAACCTTTGGTCGCTTTTGCAGCATGTTTGCAATCAATCCTAGTTAATTTCTGACCCTAGTGTATCCTTGTTTATAAAATAAGAACGAGCTTGGCCATTTGTAACTTGGATGTGCCAGGCTTCTGGTGTCATTCGCTTCCAGTTATTGTACCTATACAAAAACAGTCTGTTATACTGATTTATATTGCAAACCAGTATTTGTTATCATGTTATTTATACTGTTGTATTATTGTATTAGTGTAATATTGATTTATATTGCAAACTACAGTAGTATATGTTATCATATTAATCCATTATCATAGACATAATCAAACTGGTTTGCAGCTCAAATAGTTTTACCGTTTACAGCACTTTGCTATTCTTCTAGTTATTTACCTAATGAATCAGAAGTCTCACGCAGTCACAGAAAATAGCTTGCTTCCACATTGCAAAATAAGGTGGATATCGCCAGCATTAAAAATGGACAGAGCAGTCTATCAATAAACCACTGGCATGACATTTCATATGACAGGAGAAATATAGCTCTTATGAAGGAAGTAATTCAGATTCAGGATTAGTTCATTTTTCATATGGTTCGGTGGGAGAATTCTTGATTGATGTGCAAGACATTCTAGAATGATACCGATCTATAAATTACCATCATGTTGTTTAGGTCCCTGAGAAAATATTAATATAGCATCAGTTGTTTAAACATAAGAATATAAAAATCATTAAATCTTTCCCTAGACCTGAACCAAATATTCAGATTTATATGTCTACATTTACTCTACAGCATATAATGTATACATGTAGGTAAGAGGTAAGAAATCAGTAGGTATTGGGTAGAGTTAAGGGATCTAGAATATGGTTGAAGGGAATATGTGAGTTACTTTTTCAAAGAGTACTTTTTGAATAGTGTTGAACTTTCTTCTCCTACATTCTACTGAACAGAATATGGATTTACTGTACATTTACTTCAGCCTCAGGCTTATTCATTTCATTTTTGGTGTGAAAGGGCTTTAAAAAAAAATAGAACTTTATATATTAAAATCAAACAAGCAAGCCCTACCTAGATTTAAAAAGTAAAGCAAAAGCAACATAACACATTACTTTCCATTAACTAAGTAACATAATTAGTTACTTTTTTTGGGAGTGACACAATATTGTAAAACATTACTTTTAAAAGTAACTTTCCCCAAAAGTGGTGTTCCATAATCTAAAGATTAATAGGCATTTGATACATTTTGTATGTATTTTATGCAGCAAAAACAGCATTTATTTGACTAAAATTCCAGAATCTAGTTTAGGGATGGACAGCTGGAGGGCCACACTGTCCTACAGAGTTTAAATCCATGCCTAGTCAAACACATCTGAAAAGTCTAACCTAAGTATTCATGATTGTTTGAAATTATAGGCGGGTGAGTTTGAGTAGGGATGGAACTAAACTCTGCAGGCCCTCCAGGACCGAAGTTGCCTATCCCTGGTCTAGATGACATGGTGAATATGTACAATAGTCCAGGTAATGTTTATATGGTTGTCAATGAATAGGATGCTGCATCTTATTCAAAATCCATTGGATATTGCCTAACTATCTTTAATACATGTTCGCTTTAAAAAGATTTCCCTAAGAAATAGGCAAGCATGAACCTGGTGTGTCCTCCATGATTCTTATTCTTTTTGACTACAAAGCACTTGAATGTCACAAACTTGTAATTACAATAGCATATGAAGGCAGCATGAGTACAGGGGGCCCAAAGCTCCTCTGGACTACAATTTCTACTGAGGGGGCCCAATGCAATGAACTCTACAAGGGGCCCATGATCCATAATGTCAAAAGACAATAATGTGTACTTAAACAGTGTTAAAAATATACATATCATATACAGTATATAATGTGCTGTTATTGTCAACCTGGTCTCATAAAAATATGTACCTCTGTGCACTTTTTGTGCAGCACCGTTTTTACGTAGGCTACCTACGTAACGACGTTTCGCCGCAGTTTCAAGAGAAATGTCCACTGAGTGGCGATAAAACACTGGTTCAATTCGTGAACCCTGGCACGTTTTTATTACGTTGAAATAGGTACGTACTGCTGTGTTTTTATTATGTTGCTTCTGGTACGTATTGCGGCGGTTCAGAATTCAAATATCCGGGGACTGACGCTAAAAGTTAATGCTCTATCGTGTTGGAAATATGCCCTACACCAAACCCAACCCTAAACCTACCCGATAGTGTTAACAATCGCAAAACTGATATAAAAACGCATTTGTTGATGCAATCGTGCCATTTGAATTTCCTTATATGCAGATTTGAACTGCTTTGTCGAACCATGGTTACACAGGATTCGAACCAGAGCTCCTCACCTTTCAAGTACGTCTCTGTACTCCGTGAGCTACTGAACAAACCTACCGCCTATGAAAACCCATAGATATGAAGCTGGATATGTGCGATGCTAACGTTCAAAAGCATCAGTTTTCAAATCTCCCAGCATATTAATATTGTTTTGAAGTCATAACATGATATTCTTCAAGTGATTGTGCGAAAATTACGCTTTATTAATCGAATCTGTAAATTTGTGTGAAAAGGAATAAAAGGTGTCGGAGTTTTACTGCCTCTAATGCTCATTTATTTTGGAAACTGCAGTGATATGTACTTATTGGTACGTATTTTGCGTCTCGCTAAAAAGTGCACCCAGGTACATTTATGCCTTGAGACCAGGGAGGTTATTGTTGTTTCTCAAATTGTTAGACCCAGTTTTGGGGTTTGGATGCATGTAGATTGTATTAGCTGGATGCACCGGACAAGCATTCTGGGTTTGCATATTCACTTAAAATATGTTTCTGGCCTTATATTTTGCTTGTGGCTGCTGGTTTTTTAATTTTTTCCCCTGTTACTTTGCATGATTTAGTGCTTATTCTCTCAATATAATTCTCACAAGTTGGGTTCATTAAATCACTTTGCCTGAGCCATTTGCAACTCCTAAGATATTACGCAGATTAATGAAAACATTAAATGAAGATTAATCAGGATTTCTGTGAGCTTGTAGAAATTTAGCATGAGGTCAGAGAAGTCCTAGTGATGAACTGGGTGGTTTTCAATACGTGCTGCAGTGCAATTAACATGCCTGTGACCATCAAATATCTAAAAAGAAAAATCTCTTGAGAGACAAGTTATTGGCTTTACACCAGGCAGCAAACTACAACTTAATTTCTGTATGCTGATTGATCATTGTTAGACGAGACCCACCACTGTGGAATCATCAGCATACTTGATGATTTGATTACTATTGTGTTTGGAAGCAAAGCTGTGGATCAGCAGGATGTTCAACAGTGAACTAAAGCACGCACAGCCTTGTGGTGCACCAGTATTCAGAATGGTAGCTACTGGGAGCAGCTACCATGGATCCTAATTGCTCTGTAATAAATTATAATAACAGCCTGTATTATGAAATTAGAATATGTTGTTTAATTTTGCTACGAATTCTGGGAGCCACTGGGAAGAACTTGATGTAATAGGGTGGACCTCTTGATTATTTAGTAGTTTCATTTTATTTCCAGACCATTGGTATTGTCTGGCAGCTTTGATTGGGTGGACCAGCGCCATCCTGGCTTTGGAAGATCTTTATATTTTATTGAAGAATTCACTGCAAAGTCACGGAAAAAGTCCCCATTGTGTCAGATTTGAGGTAAGGGATGAGGCGAGGACTCTGGTGCAAAGCAATGAGTTTTTTATTAAAGTCTTCTGAACTTTCTATTCATCAAGGAAACCTGAAAAATTTCTACTCAGCTGTTTTCAACATAATAATAATAAATGTTTTTTGAGCAGCAAATCAGCATATTAGAATGCACGCTCGCACAAAGACAAGATTACAGAAGTGTCAAGGCTCTGTCACCTCTGTCACCAAACTGACTTAAGTGACAACAATGCCAAAACTGAACTTCCTCAGAGCTGCAATGGTATCATGAGGGTTATTACTGACACATATTTTATAAAATAATATACTCAGAATTTTGGGAAAATCAATATGCATTTTTTTCTTTCTAAGAACATTACAAATGTGTTTGATACACACACACACACACATGTTGTGTTTCCATGTTTTATGGGGACATTCCATAGGCGTAATGGTTTTTATACTGTAATGTGACATTGAAGACTGGAGTAATGATGTTAAAAATTCAGCTTTGAGATCACTGGAATAAATTACATTTTAAAGTATATTCAAATAGAAAACAGTTATATACATGATTTACAGGATTTAAAGTGTCTTTGGGTGAGATACAGCTGTAAAAAGGCAGCTGATGAGCTAAGAATCTGAAGCAATAAATGCAACTGCCTCAGTCTTTTAACATGGCTCCTTCTTTTCCTTTCGGCTGTTCCCTTCAGGGGTCGCCACAGCGAATCATCTGCCTCCATCTAGCCCTATCCCCTTCTGCATCCTCTTCTCTCAGACCGACTACCTTCATGTCTTCCTTCACTACATCCATAAACCTCCTCTTTGGTCTTCCTCTCGGCCTCCTGCCTGGCAGCTCTAACCTCAGCATCCTTTTCCCGATATATTCACTCTCCCTCCTCTGAACATGTCCAAACCATCTCAACCTGGCCTCTCTAACTTTGTCTCCAAAACATCTCACATGTGCTGTCCCTCTGATGTACTCATTCCTGATCCTATCCATCCTCGTCACTCCCAAAGAGAACCTCAACATCTTCAGCTCTGCTACCTCTAACTCTTCCTCCTGTCTTTTCCTCAGTGCAACTGTCTCCAAACCATACAACATCGCTGGTCTCACTACTGTCCTGTACACCTTTCCTTTCATTCTTGCTGGTACTCTTTTATCACACAACAAACCTGACACTTTTCTCCACCCATTCCAACCTGCCTGCACACGCTTCTTCACCTCTTTAGGTGATAGCAAACAGTCAGTGAACATCAAAAATGGATTGAAACCCATGCAGTATTTAAACCAGTTTCTGCATTGTTGTAAAAACTTTGGCAGGAGACTTATGCTGCTTGAGTGCTTCCCAACAAAACAAAACAAACAAAACAAAAAAAGTTAACAAATACAGTACATATCTATGAGTAAAACAATGGGCATGATGTTATTGTTTACACGGTCGTCAAAGATACGCAGTGCGAATCTGGGCAGCCACGCCATCATTTTCAAAAGTCTCCGTTTTGGTCCGTTTACACTGAAACACAACCCCAGAGTTTTCAAACTAAAACAGGGTCTGCAGCATTTCAAAATTCTCCGTTCTCGAGGGTCAAAAATTCTGGAGTAGTGTAAACGATAGGCGTAACCTTAGCAAAAGTTATGCGTTTTAAAACGAAAACGCACTAGTGTAAACGTAGCCTAAGTATTTTGGAGCTCAGGTGACTGGCTTAATAACTGTGCTCAAAACAACTGTGCTGAACAACTGCCATTGAGATGAGTGGGAACGCCCTCTTTCAGAGCTCTATACTGCTGGAACAACTTCCCAATCTCAATCAATCAATCAATCAATCAATCAATCAGTCAGATTTTATGGTTAGGCTTTGGATTTGCTAACTCTTCAAGATCGCTGAAGAGTCATGACAAAGAGTGATAGCAAACTTCTCTAGTGAGAAGTAACCAAGAAGTTAGACACATAATTTGAGTCAGTTTGGTTGAAGAAAATGAAAGCTGAGGTCCTATGAGAATCCTTGTCATTGCATATTGACGAGTATAAAATTAATGGTTAGATTTTATCATGTAAACAGGATATTTGCTGATATTAAAATATGTTTTCATGTTCTGGACTGCAGTATATTTCCATGACAACAAGATGTTATTTCACATGTAATCAGTTTATGACTGAGCAGCTACCAGACCAAGGGTCATTGAACTATTTTCTGTTATTAAAAAAAAAAAAATCTGAGTTTGATCTGACCAAACAATTTATAGCTGGCAATAAATCAGATGTGATATTATTTTGATACCTTTAGAATTTGAATAGAAGTTGTAACTTTTTTGCTTGTCTTAAGAATTATGACACATTTTACACAATAATGCGGGGTCTCCTATCATCTGGCAGATTTCAGCTCCAACCTGTCAAAAACACCTGAACCAGCAAATCAATGTGTTCAGGGTTACTTGATAATTACAGACAGGTGTTGGAGCAGGGTTGGAACTGAAGTCTGCAGGGCGTTAGTTCTCCTGGAACAAGGTTGGAAACCCCCAGCTTTGTTTGTAATATTTAATTAACACCTAAATTAAAGAGATTTTTTTGTTACAGTGGTGCCGTGACCCGGGCAGTAAGGTTTGGGAGGGTGAATGTAATGGAGGTCAGCTTGTAGAGATAGCTGTGCAGATACAGTAAACCTCACTCCCCTGTCCTCAGGTGGTGCACTAGAGTCCAGTTTTTAGTGTCCTTTTTCATTAATTTTTTCACTCCAGTCCCAGTGCCACATCATTTAGAACAAAACTTCCATTAAACCATCCACTCAGTTACCACCACAAAGTATACATTGCTGCCAATCTAGAGGCCTTGTTGCTGACAATGCGGGGAGATGTTTAAACATTTACACTAAACTTACAAACTGCCATTTTTATGGATGGTCTTGATTTAACTTACAGAGGTACAAAGTTTACTTCAGTGGCATTTAATTTCCTCCATAAGCTAATATAAAATCATATTCAGTTTCTGATTACAAGAAATCTGTAGATTTCATTTCAAATTCCAAACTACCCAGTTGGAATAGGCCATATGTGTAACATAGCAGACTCATGGAGAGCAGAGGGATCCATGTGCAGAGATGTATTAGTAGCAAAAGGGCAAATGAACAGAGTTGTAGGCCGGGTAAACACAGTTCAGGGTAAAACACCAAGAAAAATCCAATTGGGTAACCAAATCCAAACACATAAATCCAAGAAAGTAAACAATAAAACAAAGCAGATAATCTAAAAACAAGCCAAGGCAGAACATTGCCTTGAGAAAATTGTAGACCAGACATACAATACTTTGCTAAGCACAAATGGAATCATGGTCCTTATATAGGAAGGAGTACACGTGTGACACAAACAGGGGATATACAGGATATACAATTATACAGGATTTCCGGGAGATGTGTGTGTTGTGTTCTTTAACATTCCACCTGGAAACAAAAATGCCGTGACGCCAAACCCCCTCGTGAAAGAAGAAAGACGTCGTGTTTACAGCTGTGACAATGAGCGCTTATCAGGATCAACTAAATGCTGGATATTCAAAAGTATGCGAAATATGTAAAGTTTGCGGACTTTGCATAGACTTTAAAATTTGTCAGAGAGTTTTACGCACTGGTTTGTTATTGTGGGGACATTTTCACCCCCCAAACATGACGCGGCACAAAACGAAATGTGATTGGTTGTTTTACCTGTCAGTCATATGGCCTCTTGGGCGGTCCTTGGCCATTTAAAGCGGCCAAGGTTCCCAGACCTTCTGCCATCAGTCTGTTACAGAAAGTTACAGAATGACTACATTTTAGTTAAGCCATTTTTTTTGCATGATTCATATAAATTAATCATTAAAAAAATATTCACCTGCCTATTTGAGTCCCTGTCCCTGTCCAATGTCTTCTATTTTGTAAAGAAATATTTAGTTATGTTCTTTTAAAAGTTTTGACTTATTTTCTGTTCAAAGTTTTTTTATTTTATTATATATTATGCTGTTTAATTAGTGTAAATGTATGTCATTCTAATTGAGATCCTTAATGTTTTGCTAGATAATTAATTCTTCATAACAGTAAAATACAGAGAACTGTTTATCTGGAATAAAACAGAGTGGATATCAATTAGTGACATAAATCTGAAGTAAAGTAAACCTTTAAAGAAAAAAGTAGGTAACTAATTACAGTTCTTGCTCCAGGCTCCAGCTTTGCTGTGGGCAAAATATGACCTTAACCTTTAAAAATGTTTTTGGAAAGATAAAAATAGAGATAACTTTGTTACAGCAGTTTGAGATCAATAAGCAGCATGCTATTCGCAAGCCAGCTGCAAACAATACAAGTATTTATTTCCCATAAAAAAAGATGCCACTAACCAAAATGCAATGTGGTCAAAATGTGACAACACTGTAGCAACATACTGCTTAAATTTTCTAATATATCCATATTTTTCTGAACGGGTCTACAGTGTTTTAAATGATGGGTAACACTTTCAGTTTGGGGAACTTCCACTCAAAATAACTGGGGAAAAATCATTTCAAATAATAAGGTTGTGCTATAGATAATCCTCAACTCTCAGTCTCACTGAATGAGCTGTACATTTTCTGTCATGCTCTATTTTTATCCATCAGGAAAATAATGCTTGGTAGTTCAGTGTGACATTGGTATCACAAGATTATCGGTAAAAAAACACTTGTTTCAGTCTGCTAAATATTCTGTTCCCTCTGGTTATTTTCTCTCTTTTTTTGTATGCTGCTGTACTTATATTTAAAAAAAAAAACAACAGACACAGTGCAGCTGTGGTGTACTCCTCAGCTTTTCTCCACAAATCCTCATTTACATCTGTTTTCTTGTTTTTTCCCCCACATGCTTTAAAGTGTAATATTCTCTTTTTTACTTCTAATCCCTATAAGCAGTGTTTACTGGAGCTGGGAAATACAATATTTATCTTTCAAAATAAGGGAAAGCACTGTTAAAGTTTTAGTTAACGAAGGGCCATTTTTGATTAGTGCAACATACTGTACATCTAACATAATATAGATATATAATAGGGCCTACATAGATTACTACAGTAATATCAAAACATCCATAATATTGCTTCTGAAAGACTTATCTGAGCTTTTGTTCTCCTGATTTGTTAATTGTTTTATACTTTTAAGTTTCTTTTAGATGTTTGATGGTTAAAGAGAACAATGTCACCTCATTGTACCCCATTTTTGACCCAACGATTATTATTGCATTAATAGGCTAAACCAATTTAAACAAAAAAATTACTCTTATTATTTGTGCAAAGCCTTATGGACATAGGAAAAAAGATGGATACTCTAATGTATTCAGTACTTTTCCAAAAAAAAAAACAATAATCAGCTTGTTAACTTTCAGAAAGATGGAGAAAATAATGCTTTCCAGGTTGATGATAAAGGCTTTTTTTGTCCAAACTCTACAGTATTTTGATGCAAATCTGTCACTTTTGATCTTTTGTGAATAAATGTTACTTAAATGTGCAATGTACACAATCCATACGGCATAGCACAACAAAAATATATTACTCCCTTATAAGCATTTGGAGTGTGGACAGAACCAGCTAAGTGAATTCTCACAAAAATGCTGACTGGCCCAGTTAAATTAGCCTTTTAGGCAGACAAAGTATCCCTGGTATGCTCTTTAATATGCAGATTAATGTGTGATTTCCAACACAGTAAAGTGTAATGGAAAATGTAGCCATGAGGTGCAAGTGAATCTATTAGCTATTAGGTGCAGGAGTGCTCAGAACTGGAGTTCTGGAGAAAAAAAAGAGACTTGTCAAATGACTTGTGCTTGTTTTAACCATGCAAGAGCCATGAACTGAGAAAACAAAATAAAGGATATCTACCTGTATCTAGGCGGAAGACTGTGACCAACCTAAGCTATTCTATGTCTTTCAACATTGTTCTGATTCTAAATATTATTTTGTCCATAAACTTTAATGATAATTTTATAATCATGGATGACTGGCTAGATCATAATGCAAAATCACACCATTATGTGAGGGAAGATGAAGAACAGTGCACCAGTTACTGGAAATCCTAGTTTGGTCTGACACACAATATCAAGTCCCCACCAGCTCTGCCGTATTTGCTTTGTTTCACTGAGCCTTCATTTATTTATTCACCTGTCACAAACACATCTCATATTCCATTAATTCAAAGCTTGATGGATCTGTGCCCACTGAGTGGAGACTCATGGAAGTTTATCCTGATGAATGTCTGGTAATTAACTCAGCCCCCTAATGCATCTGTGTGCAAAGGCATCTGGGAACAGTGTCCCTTCACGGAAGCTATTGAGAGTATCTGAGGAAACCATTAAAGATGAATAATGATGTTTGTCTTCACATAAGAATGTCTACGTGTTGATTTCTTAGCAGGCAATCCGATATTGCTTTAGAATCTGCCATCTCCATTGGCTGATTTTGAATCTATCTGTAAGTCACAAGAAATACACACACACACACACACACACA
>NW_015552558.1:1445164-1450392 GCF_001515605.1 Sinocyclocheilus anshuiensis
TCTGGTTTGCTATCCTTGTGGGGACTCTCCATAGGCGTAATGCTTTTTCTACTGTACCCACCGTATATTCTATTGCCCTACACTAAAACTTACCCCTTACAGGAAACTTTCTGCATTTTTAGATTTTCAAAAAACTTTATTCTGTGTTTACCGGGTATTTATTAGCTTGTTTACCCGTGGGGACCTCAATTTAGGTCCCCATCGTGACACGAGTCCCCATGAGTCTGTGTGTATTCAGGTTTAAGTCCCCACCAGAATAGAAAAACTGGTACACACATCACACACACACAAACATACACACACACACACACACACAAACACACACACACATTTTGTCGATTCTAATATAATGTAGTCAGTTTGACTCAGTCATGTATATGGTTAACTGTTTATTTTTGAATGAAACTTATAATTTAAATTGACCATTTAAAGCACATTTTTTGCCTTCACACACACACACACACACGTTTGTTTCTGTGAATTGTGGGGGCTTTCCATAAACTTCTATTATTTTTATAGTGACCAAACGATATATTTTCTATCCCCTACCCAACCCTAAACCTACCCCCTTACAGAAAACCTGGTTGGATTTATTTATTTATTACAATTAATAAGTGTGATATTATGAACACAGCATAATTTATAGTTAACCAATTAACAATTTTTTTTCTGTAGCATTTTCACATTTTGTAAAAATGTCAAATCTTTTTACATTGTGTAAATTATTTATAAATATATGCATGTTTCAAGGAAGGAGATCAGAAATGGAAAAAAAAATAATAGGTCAAGGGACTACATACAGTACAGTAGGTGCCCTGTTCAAATGGCAATGGTGAAAGTTTATAGTTTATTTCTTACAGTTACCAACAAGGATTTTAACCACCATACTGCACCACCCTGACTATACAACAGAGGCAAAACCTCTTGCTTTGTGAGGATACCTTTAAATATGTGAAACTCATTTACTTTATTTTAAATATAAAACAATAATTTCAGCCACATGGGACTATCTTTGGTATGGACTGCCAGTGCAAGTAGAGGTTGATTAAAGGCCCTTACACGTTTGTAGAGCAGTGCCTCAGCAATTAGCAGTTAAATCTGAATGCATTACTGTCAGTATTCCTGCTGAAAACACTAGCTTAGGTTCAGAGTCAAACCACAGATTCAAATATATGCATACATGTGGTTAGTCAATGTGACCAAATGTGACTTTTGTGTTTTGTTTTTATTATTATGACACTGTTATTGAATTACTGCAGCTGTTTATCTCATAAGATTTTGCTATATTCTTGAGGTCTCTCAGAACTCTCAGTTTGGCATTTCATTAACTGCCTCAATTTAGAAAGTTATCAGTAATTCAAGTTGATGGCAGAAACTACAGATTTACTAAAGAACAACAGATGGCCAATGAGCAGATCATGCAACTGACTGATATTCAAATGCAGCACAACTGGTCCTCTACCCTTCTTTCACTATAGGCCGAATCAGAAATGCAAAAAGGACTGTGGCAAATTCTCACTCTGTGAAAAGAAAGTGGAGGATGAATGAATGTGGAAATCGTAGCTCGTTCAAACTCCCATTAGAAGTCTCAGGGGAGCCATTACAGACTCATGAAGGAACTGTTGAGGAACGGAGAGTGACAGAATAACTCACCTTGAAGACGGCAAGCCAACTAATAGGGGAGGCGAATCAATTATTCCACAGAAAATCAGTGTGCGGGAAACACTAAAAGTAGAAGGTAAAAGGGAGTGAAAGAAAGCAGGATACTGCTGAAAGGAACACAGCCATTTATGACAATGCAATATCTCACAAAATTCACCAAAGACACAAAAAACAAGCAACATTCTTTTAGTAAAAGAATTCAATATTATGGATAGAGGAATCATATTTTAGACAGAAACAACGGTTTTAAGTTAAAAACATCTTAATGATGGATTTGATTATTTTAAACACTTTTTAATTTTTAAGTGAAGCTTTTTTCTTCAGAAGTACGGTAGCCGTGAGAGCTCAACACACTGCAAATGAAAACCACATGCAAAAAAAAAAACACCTGCAAATTAAGAAAGCATCTTTATCAGTTTGGCAACACACGTACTGCAAATACTTACACCGCAACAAAATAAAGAAATGCTGAAAATACACTCAACACAACCCAATACAGAAACGCACTGCAAATACTCACAACATAACCAAATACAGAAAAATAGATAATTAAAAATGGTTAATTTAGGATTTGCCATGACACTGGAATGCCGTTTGTATTGGAAATTTTCTAAAATCTGGGAAATTTCCCCATCGCAATTTCACTTAGTATGCAAACCAGTAAATGATCTTCATATGAAGCATGAACATATGACACATGAGTATTTGGGCGTTTGTGGATCAGATTTTGTGGAAATTATGATTTCATAATTTCTTCATGTTATTCTAGTGAACCACAATTTTTTGCTTATTGCACAAAGCTAAACTGAATTGTGTCACAATTATATCGTATTGAATTCATTCTGTCTTTTGCTTTAGACAGTGCCATTTCTCAAAATCATAGAATATCAAATTATTTCAGGTGATTCAAGTCAGCCTGACAGGAAATTTATATTTTGTCTAATAAAAGGTGTTATCATAAACAGGTATTCATATCAATTAAAATGTTATTTGTTTAAACATATAGACTACAACTTCAATAGCTTAAACACCTTAATCAAGTTTCGCCTCAATGCTTGGAGGTAGGGTACCACACCAGTAGTGAAAAAGCTTTCAAACTCAGGTGTGAATTTTCTAATACTTTCCAAACTTTGTGTATAATCCTCCAATCCTATTGGATTAACTTTAAATCATATTGTAAAAAGACACGATTGCCTGTGGTTACAGCACACAATCCCATGAGAATGTGTCTGTTTCTTCTGCAGCCCTTCTCTGGGAATAGTCATGGGAACAAAACTGTGCTCACTGAGACATTTATAACCTGTAAAGTAGAGCCAGTGTACTCTTCTCTGAGTTCTTGATTAAATAAAAGTAGAAAGTTTGAAAATGTGCCTCTGGAAGATATTCCTTCAACTGTTAACATCCTAATAGCATGGGTAACCATTGGGAATTTTAGATTAAGTCTTTTATCCACCCACAGATAGGAGAGCAGTGCTGGAAGGCGGGTGAGAGTATCAAGGGATCTGCAAGAGTTTCAGAGCTGAAAATCTTGAATAAATCAGGGTTCGGTTCGGGGGCCCTGTAAAGAGAGAAATAGGGGGAAAAAAATAAAACTGATATTTTAACAGAAGGACAAGAAAGTGCAGGAGTTTCTCTAAATGCACACTATAGTCCAGAGTCCACAAAAAAAAAAAAAAAGATTTATTCATGAATCGAACTGGGGTGCGTTTCCCAAAAGCATTAACCAATTATGGTTGTTCAGTTGTTACCAACCTTGTTCAACGATTCAGTGTTTCCTGAAATCACAGTTTAAATGAACAGTATTGAATTCATTCTGTCTTTTGCTTTAGACAGTGCCATTTCTCAAAATCATAGAATATCAAATTATTTCAGGTGATTCAAGTCAGCCTGACAGGAAATTTATATTTTGTCTAATAAAAGGTGTTATCATAAACAGGTATTCATATCAATTAAAATGTTATTTGTTTAAACATATAGACTACAACTTCAATAGCTTAAACACCTTAATCAAGTTTCGCCTCAATGCTTGGAGGTAGGGTACCACACCAGTGAAAAAGCTTTCAAACTCAGGTGTGAATTTTCTAATACTTTCCAAACTTTGTGTATAATCCTCCAATCCTATTGGATTAACTTTAAATCATATTGTAAAAAGACACGATTGCCTGTGGTTACAGCACACAATCCCATGAGAATGTGTCTGTTTCTTCTGCAGCCCTTCTCTGGGAATAGTCATGGGAACAAAACTGTGCTCACTGAGACATTTATAACCTGTAAAGTAGAGCCAGTGTACTCTTCTCTGAGTTCTTGATTAAATAAAAGTAGAAAGTTTGAAAATGTGCCTCTGGAAGATATTCCTTCAACTGTTAACATCCTAATAGCATGGGTAACCATTGGGAATTTTAGATTAAGTCTTTTATCCACCCACAGATAGGAGAGCAGTGCTGGAAGGCGGGTGAGAGTATCAAGGGATCTGCAAGAGTTTCAGAGCTGAAAATCTTGAATAAATCAGGGTTCGGTTCGGGGGCCCTGTAAAGAGAGAAATAGGGGGAAAAAAATAAAACTGATATTTTAACAGAAGGACAAGAAAGTGCAGGAGTTTCTCTAAATGCACACTATAGTCCAGAGTCCACAAAAAAAAAAAAAAGATTTATTCATGAATCGAACTGGGGTGCGTTTCCCAAAAGCATTAACCAATTATGGTTGTTCAGTTGTTACCAACCTTGTTCAACGATTCAGTGTTTCCTGAAATCACAGTTTAAATGAACAGTCACAAAATGGCATTGGAACCACAGCTCTCGACCTGTGGTTAGAAATACACTGAACAAAATTATAAACGCAACCCCATTTTTCATGAGCTGAACTCAAAAATCTAAGACTTTTTCTATGTACACAAAAGGCCTATTTCTCTCAAATATTGTTCACAAATCTGTCTAAATCTGTGTTAGTGAGCATTTCTCCTTTGCCGAGATAATCCATCCACCTCACAGGTGTGGCATATCAAGATGCTGATTAGACAGCATCGTTTATAATTTTGTTCAGTGTAGTTTTTTGTTAGTAAGACATGTGGACTTAAATATATCTTAAATAAATATACATTAGCTAACATGCAGTGCATCCTACATATATATATACATACACACACACACACATATATATATATATATATATATATATATAGCCTACACACACACACGCACACACACACACACACATTTCAATCTATATATGTTAGTGTGTCAACAATCAGTGGCATTTTTGAAGAGTGCACATATGTCTGATCTAAAACCTGATATTTTTTGAAGCTTGACAGACGTGGTTTCTATGAATTGTTATTGTATGGAAAAGCGTTGCTACGAGATTCAATAAAAAGAAGATTTGGTAACACTTTACTTAAAGCCTTTATGTATAATGCATTATAAATGGTTATTAAAGGGTATAAAGGATTATAATTATTCATAATGTGCATAGTAATACAATATGTCTTATTTCTTGTTGTAAATATTTATAACCGAATTTAAAATGCATAGTGTAACAATGAATTGATAAGTGTTATAATGTATTAACTG
>NW_015552558.1:1450590-1466751 GCF_001515605.1 Sinocyclocheilus anshuiensis
ACACACACACACACACACACACACACACACACACACACACACACACACACACACACACACACACACACACATTTCAATCTATATATGTTAGTGTGTCAACAATCAGTGGCATTTTTGAAGAGTGCACATATGTCTGATCTAAAACCTGATATTTTTTGAAGCTTGACAGACGTGGTTTCTATGAATTGTTATTGTATGGAAAAGCGTTGCTACGAGATTCAATAAAAAGAAGATTTGGTAACACTTTACTTAAAGCCTTTATGTATAATGCATTATAAATGGTTATTAAAGGGTATAAAGGATTATAATTATTCATAATGTGCATAGTAATACAATATGTCTTATTTCTTGTTGTAAATATTTATAACCGAATTTAAAATGCATAGTGTAACAATGAATTGATAAGTGTTATAATGTATTAACTGTGGTTATAATTTTTCATGAGATAAGGTGCATTCCAAGGCATAATTAATGTATTAAAACTAATTTTATAATGAATTATACATAAAGGCTTTATATAAAGTGTTAGATTTTATATTTTTATTATTTTTTTTTTTTTCAGTGAGGAAAAAAGGGGCATATGGTTTGGATCAATACAAGGGTGAGTTGATTACTATTCATTTCAACACTCAATAATTCCTAAGACACATGACATCACAATTTTATGTGTCAGGAAGTAAACACTAAGTTGATCACTAATGTTTGCAACACAAATGTAATTTAATTTGATATTGTTTTAATTTATTGAAACACAGTCCATAAAATCACGTTTCAAACATTAACTAAATATTCAGAAAGATGAAAATATGTATTAAAGTTGTTCATTCATCTTAATATAAAAGCAATCCATTTCAAGTGTATCTACTTAGTCAGCAGCTGGAATGTAAATATGATATCTTTCCATTACAAGAAATGCTGACTGTTTTGACAACATTTTTTTTAGTCTCTTCATGACTTCTAATCAACATTATCTGGGGAAAAAAAGTGAAGTAAAGAACATTTTATTGTTATCGGTGTCATCTGTCACCCCAGGCAGATTTTCTTCGGATCTGTCTGATTATTTTAAAATCATTCTGTATTATCACTTCATTCTCAAAGTTGAACATTAGATTTGTCAATATTTATAATAAATATCTGGTGACAGCACATTTTTCTAATTTTCTGTTTGACAGTGTTGACCCATACTGAGTTACAGGCAAAAAAATAAAAAATAAAGAAAGGAGAACGCAGTAAATAATAATTCTGAATTGATAATTTTTCAAATAATGTTATTTAAAATAAAAAAATAACAAATATATACAGATAATTTTACAAATAATTACTTAATTAAATTTTCACACGTTTATTTTTGCCATTATTTAGTCCATTCTTTGCACACGCCCAAAATATGTTAACCGAAATCATAAATCGATTGTCCTAAAACCATTTAAGTTAAATGTAAGTTTAGAGTTATTACTTAAATAATTTATAGAATTTAATTTTCTCTCCTTTTACTTCTCATTTTTCCTTTTTCCAAAGCAAAGCATACTGGGAGTTAGATATCTGCTGTAACTCATTCAGTTTGAGTTTTGCTTATAATCATTAAGTGCAATGAACTCTCAGTAATATTTGAGTGAAATTAAGTCATTTATTTATTTATTTATTTTACCATACATAAGAAACAGTGTTTACTAGTCAGCAGGGCCGTTTCTAGCCAATTTGACGCCTTAGGCGAAATCCCTATTGCCCCCGATTGACATGCGTTGACATGACCATTCACACCAAATCCCAAGAATTCTGTGGAACTGAAAGACTAGTGTAAAGATGAAAGATGCATACATGTCTAATTTTACTATATTCTACAAGTTTTAGTCACAGTTACAGGAAACATCTAATGGAGGTTATTACTGCCAAATATTTCACAAATTTTTTCCATCCTTACTGTGAATGTTTACATGCCATATTCAATAAATATATGAAAATGTGTCATATTTGTCTGATTTGCCTGTTGTTGTGAGTTAGTTGAAGATAAGATCAAAATGCCCAATTTATGCATAAATGCAGGTAAATATACTTTTTTTCCTGCAACTGTATCTCAACATGATTTGATATATCTCAGGCATCAAACACTTCAAGGTAGAAGCTAGTTTAAATTCAACATCAAAGATTCACTGATCTGATGGAAGTGTGCTAACACCAGGGCCGGATGGAGTTTGTTGAGGTGTTTGATGTGGTCTCTAATAAAGTGCGCTTAGACATGTTTAAACCCTGGATGAGCTCAAATTTAGCTTTGAATTGAAGTGATTAATCAGGTCAAGGGCTTAGAGACTCCGAACTTTTCTTCATTTTCATTTGATTTCTTTTTGTAAACCCTGTTAAAACTTCATGCAGGCATGAAGAGCTGCCCCTTCTTTATGCTTTCTTCCTGATTAAATTAACTTACTCAAAAATGTCAATACCGGCCTCAATATAGTGGGGGGCAATTAGTGAAGCACACTCCTTAGGGAGGCCAGACTCGTGCTGCTCACACTGACTGGGATGGTATCTAGGCAACAAATCATCTGAAAGTTTCTAACCATTATCCAGCTGTGCTGCACTAGATCTGAGCTAGTTAACAGACACTGTTATTACTCTTGTAGTCTATCAAATCTGTGATTATACCCAAATAAATCTAGCAACCATTATATGGTTGGAATATATGTTGAAGAATTTTAATTCACAATAGGCATGTTTATATGCACTAATTTTTGTCAATCTAAATGAATCCAATTTGATTTGAGATTCTGAGTTCTGTTCATACGAAGCCTAAACTTTGCAATCCGATTCACATTTTTGTTTAATTATGTTTTTGCTTAATTCCTCAGAGCAGTTTGTAAAACTTTAATAAACATATGAATGTCCATAAGAAGTAAAACCTATGTAATCAGAGATCTTATAAAAGGGCTGTGGTATACGTATCATTTTAGTGCGCATGTGTTTGAGGTATTTTAGAATCTGACTGAGAAGATTCAAGCATTTACATGCTTAATTTTTCCTACTGATCGGATTGTTTCAGGTCTGTACCACTCCTTTCAATCTGATCAAAATGTAATTTAGATCAATCTCAACAATTCATAAGGTACATGAAGGTTTTTTTGATTGAGCTATTTATACAATTACTAACAGTTTGTTTGGGTGCATGTATATGTAGCTAGTGCAAGGTTTTGGCACAAAGTGGATTTTCCATAATACTCGTCCGGTTTCACAGCCAAGAAGCAAATCATTTTAATTTTATGGAGGAATACATATCCTTTACATGTGTCATTATATCTTAAAGAACAGACACTAAAAGATCATTGGCAAAACTCAAAGGATAATTTTATTGCTTAGTGGTTGCTTTTTCGTGGCTCATGAACATAATGATAACTTTTTATTATTAAAGGAAAGACATGAAAGATAATTAAAAGTCACACAGAAGTAAGTACAGAAGTACAGAAGAAGACAAACAGAAAAACAGGCTTTTTTTAAATTTGTATTTGTCATTGACATCTCTCACAGTCTATTTTTTGATTGCAGATTTTGGGGTGAGTCTGAAGTCTTTTTTTTTTTTTTATAAAAAAATTTGAAAAGAAGGTTATTTCTAAATTTGATCACCACTTAATCTCGGTGCTATAGAGGTGAAATAACCTATGAGAAATCTCATTTGTGATGTTTGTTTCAAGGGATGTTTATATTGATTGAGTTATTATGCTGCTGAAGTGTCTGTAAGTAAAGTTTAATCAGCAGAAGGATTAGTGTGTTCTCTCAGCAGCATATTTACTAAGTTTGCTCTTAAGCAGTTTGACTGAATCTCAGTCCAGGCCTGTACTGACGGATGCCTCTCACTCCAGATCACTGAATCTACAATAACTCTTCTGAAAACATCTGAACAGTCATAGAGATAATTTAGGAATTGATTGTCATTCCTCAATAAATGTTATAGTCATGCACATAGATATTTAAAAACATTCATGTATAAAAAGGCTTCTTCCTTCATATTCCTGAACGGTAGTCTATTATGATATAAAATAATGATTTACTATAAGTTTGATTAAATTTGATGGATGCTAACTCACACTAACTTCTAATCAAGTCAGTTCACATTTATTTGTACAGTGTTTTATACAATACAGATTGTTTCAAAGCAGCTTCACATAAATAAAGAGGAAAATGCCTCTGTTGCAAAATTCATCAATTATGAAAATACTTCTATTTCAGCTGAAAGCTGCTCTACAGCAGACAATGCAGCTCTGCAGACATTGCCATTATTCTTTAGTTCAGTGTTGATTCAATTTATTTCAATAATTCAATTCAATATTAATTTGTGTCAGTGTTGCAATGTTAATTAATTATGAAACTATTTTGTTTCAGCTATAAAATGTACACTTTTTAGAGACATATTACTGATACTTGAAACAAATGTAATACATGTTTTCTTGGGAAAATTATTTTAATTGATAATTCAATTTTTATGTGCCCTTAGTTTCATTGTGCATGTTCTGTTCTGTTAGAAATAATTATATAAATTATAATCTATGTGATAATATCCACTTTTCTTTTAAATGATGGCTAAAATAATATTAAAGGAACTTGTAGTTATTGTCCTCATTTGAGCTATCTGTCAGTCTGAGCAATGGTTAAGTTCTCTTTATTTCTTTTTATAGCTCTTTATTTCCATCCTGTTAGCTATCCTGTCATTTTACATTGGCGTTGGGCAAATAAGTTATAATTAATTCAACTGATACATCTTAACTAGAGCATATAGTATAAATGACTATCATGTTGCTACAGAGAAAGAAAGGAAAATAAAAAAGTGCATATATATTGTTCAGAAGGCAATGGCTCCAAAGTGATTAGTCATATGTCTCGGTTGACTGACTCAAAAACAACTGTGTCCAAAACTGAACAGTCATGAGCAAATTGGCAGATTTCAATGTGTGCACTTCTGGGGGTCCTGTGCCAACTGAGAAACTGGAATCAAGTTGAATGGAAATGCTAACAAATAGCCTTCTCCAGGTATTACAGACCTTTGATCTTTTCCACTTCTTGCCCCAAGAGAAGCCCTGCTGCGAGTGATCCCGGAGCAAGAGAAAACCCAGACAATCAAAAGATCCACTTCTTGCTCTAGGCAAAATCACAAAACTCTGCTCCTCACCGCTCAAATGCTCTGGTCTCGAACACCATGAACACAGACAAGAGAAATGATGCAAGCAGCAAAACACCCAAGCTAAGTTAAACTAAATATCAGTGCTTTTGGAAGTTTGTCCAATTAAGTTTGCAATATACAGTTTGTCCAATTAATTTTTTAGGATTTGAACTAATGCTCAAAAAAGGGAACAATTTATCATTACAGAAAGAAACCAAGTCAATTAAACTTTAGGGAGATCAGTCTGTCCGTTTAGGAAGCATAGATTGTGAAACAATTTCACCTACCTGAGAGGCAACAGTGACAGTGATGGCCACAGACAATTGCTCTCTCCTTATTATTCCTGACTGATTTGTCTCTATTTTTGCATTTTGTTAGGTTCCTTCTCACTGCTTGAGTAGCATGAGGCAGTACCTGCAACCAAATCAGGTTGCACAGGAAGTCCATGTTCATGGGATTACAGAGATCTCCCAAGTAGCAGTGAACGTCTCGGGTTACGCATGTAACCATGGTTCCCCGAGAGGGAACGAGACGCTGCGCCCCCTAGGGGGCACATTGGGGAATGCCGCCAGCATGACCGGTGTCTGTGAAACAACGACAATCCTATTGGTCCACATGGCCCATGACGTCATAGCCCGGTGCCCGGAAGTATAAAAGGGCACCTGCTGAATACGTCACCAACTTAGTTGTCTGAAGGAGACGTAAACAGGCAGGCCGAAGGTAGCACATAGATATCCTCGGATAGCTATGTACCTAGGAAGGGCTACCAGAAGGGGGATCGACTGAAACTACCCAGACCACAAAGAGTGGGCTGTCTACTTACAACCCAAAGAGGGGAGACAGCACTGTCTAGGTAAGGGCTCAAGAGACCGCTATTTGAAACCATAAGCAGTGGAGCAATCCCTGAGCTAGCACATAGCTATCTGAGGATAGCTAGGCTGTAGAAAAGGGGACCACTCCAGGAGAGGGCTCACCACAACTGCAGTAGAACACAGCTAGCCTCAGATAGCTGTATTCAAGTAAGCCCGTCCTGTCGTAACAATGGCTGGAATATAACCACCCTCAGATGGTTATACTAAGGAGGTTCCCAATCCATGTCAGTCCCACAGTAGACAATACACAGCTAGCCTAGATAGCCTTCCTGCAGAGCTGCCCAGACCACAGAGAGTGGGCTATCTACTTACAAACCTAGCAGGGGAGATAGCACTGTCTAGGTAAGGGCTCAAGAGACCGTTATTAGAAGCCCTAAGCAGTGGAGCAATCACTGAGCTAGCACATAGCTATACTCAGATAGCTAGGCTCTAGGAAAGGGGACCACTCCAGGAAAGGGCTCACCGCAACTGCATTAGAACACAGCTAGCCTCAGATAGCTGTATTCAAGTAAGCCCGTCCTGTCATAACAATGGCTGGAATATAACCACCCTCAGAAAAAACTTCAGACGAAATAAAATCTAAACATTCTCCCATTCCACTGATGAACTCTTGCAACTCTTTCACGTCACTGTATTAGATCAGGCCAGCGCAATTTATATCTGTTGTTGTTGGGCAATTACCTACAGAGAAGGATAAATTGAAAAAACAGCATGCGAGATATAATGAAAGCGTTTTCAGTGGAAAACAACTTTTGCCAGCTCTTCAAACTCTGCCACAAAACACATTTTCTTCATGGCACCTCACTTAACAGCTGTCTTTTATAAATATTGATGACATGAAGTGTCAGGAAACGCTCCTGGTGCCGGTTGAAGCTCCCCATGGGCCGCTGTGGCCCAAAGGTTCTAGCACCTCTATGCTCTGTCATCACTTATTTACCCAGCACATGTTCTTCCAGTGTGTGGCCTACAGCAGGGTCTCCACTTCACTGAACTGCTTCCTCGCGTTAGACCTGCCACATCTCAAAAGCCAGAGCACATGGGCTCAGGTTAGACACGGCGTAAATTATTCTGATAAAGATGGCTAAAGGGAAGTTAAAGTGAGCCTTCATGAATCGTGAGCTAAATGAATCTTGACAGTAGCAGTTAGCTTATTTGTGGCCATTTCACTGACTTACACATGCACTACCAATCAAAAGTGTGGAATAATTAAGATTTTATAATGTTTTTAAAAGATGTTTCTTATGCTTAAGGCTACATTTATTTAAATACAGTAAAAACGTCTTGGGTTATGCATGTAACCATGGTTCCCCGAGAGAGAAGGAGACGCTGCGCCCCCTATGGGGCACATTGGGGAATACAGCTTGCATGACCGGTGTCTGAAGCATGTGTGAAAAAACGCCAATCTATTGGTCCACCTGGCCCATGACGTCATAGGCGGGGTGCCCGGAAGTATAAAAGGGCACCTGCTGAATACGTCACCAACTTAGTTGTCTGAAGGAGACGTAAACAGGCAGGCCGAAGGTAGCACATAGATATCCTCGGATAGCTATGTACCTAGGAAGGGCTACCAGAAGGGGGATCGACTGAAACTACCCAGACCACAAAGAGTGGGCTGTCTACTTACAACCCAAAGAGGGGAGACAGCACTGTCTAGGGAAGGGCTCAAAAGACAGCTACTTAAAACCATAAGCAGGGGAGCAATCACTGAGCTAGCACATATCTATCCTCAGATAGCTAGGCTCTAGGAAAGCCCAGACCACAGAGAGTGGGCTATCTACTTACAAACCTAGCAGGGGAGATAGCACTGTCTAGGTAAGGGCTCAAGAGACCGTTATTAGAAGCCCTAAGCAGTGGAGCAATCACTGAGCTAGCACATAGCTATACTCAGATAGCTAGGCTCTAGGAAAGGGGACCACTCCAGGAAAGGGCTCACCGCAACTGCATTAGAACACAGCTAGCCTCAGATAGCTGTATTCAAGTACGCCCGTCCTGTCATAACAATGGCTGGAATATAACCACCCTCAGATGGTTATACTAAGGAGGTTCCCAATCCATGTCAGTCCCACAGTAGACAATACACAGCTAGCCTAGATAGCCTTCCTGCAGAGCTGCCCAGACCACAGAGAGTGGGCTATCTACTTACAACCCTAGCAGGCGCAGTGAAGAGAATTCTATATCCTCAGATAGCTATGTACCTAGGAAGGGCTACCAGAAGGAGGACCGATTGAAACTACCCAGACCACAAAGTGTGGGCTGTCTACTTACAACCCAAAGAGGGGAGAAAGCACTGTCTAGGTAAGGGCTCAAGAGACCGCTATTTGAAGCCTAATCAGGGGAGCAATCACTGAGCTAGCACATAGCTACCCTCAGATAGCTAGGCTATAGGAAAAGGGGACCACTCCAGGAGAGGGCTCACCACAACTGCTGTAGAACACAGCTAGCCTCAGATAGCTGCATTCAAGTAAGCCCGTCCTGCCATAACAATGGCTGGAATATAACTACCCTCAGATGGCTATACTAAGGAGGTCCCCAATCTGTGTCAGTCCCACAGTAGGCTAGGGAAGCACTGTGTTATTGACCAGGAGCTCAAAAGAGGGAGATCCGGACCATCAGTAAATGATTCGCTAAAGAGTGAACACCTAAACATCATAGGTCTGAGATCAAAGCCTGATGTAAGCTGTGGCCATAACACTAGAGGGCTGGGCACAGCTATCCTTGAATAGCAGTTCACTCAGATAAGGCTGAAGATAGCCCAGACCACGGAAGTGGGCCATCTACTTAAATCCCGGAAGGGGGGACAGCACAGTCCATGCAAGGGGCTCACGAAGACCACTATTTAAAAACCCTAAAAAGGGGAGCAGTCTCCGAGCTGGAACACAGCTATCCTCGAATAGTAGATTCCTAGACAAAGACTTCAGCGCTTAATCAAGAGAACTTGTGCCAAGGGGAACCCAACCTAGTTAAGAAGCCAGGCTAGAACATAACTGCCCTCAGACCACCATATTCCAGAGCAAAGTAAGCTTGAGCTGGGGTATAACCATCCGCAGACAGCTACACTCAAGGCAAGGACTGGTCACTTAAGCCCTGAAGAGGGGAAGCAGTGTACTCAGCCCAAACCCACTAAGCAGGATTCAGAGGGACCGCCCACTTAAAACTACCCAGAAGCCTGGGGAGGCAGCCCACTCCTAAATCCATCCGGCTTAACTCAGGAAGAGAAATTCCCTATAACCCCTCTAGGAGCTGAATCACCCTGGGAGAGAAAGCTCGCAAGCATCTCTCCACAGAAGATTTAAATATATTCACGCCCAGCAAGGCTCTCCACACCTGAACATCTGAACATTGTACATCTGAACGCGCGTGCTCTTCACTCTTACACAAACACGAAAGCAGAATATGCCCTCGAGTGTTAGAATCCAAACACTAAGGCGCTGCTCGACTCGAGCACTATCCGTGGGATCCGATAACCCAAAAAGAGCATCTTAAACCCATGAATCCCGAGATCCGAGTCTTCGCCGTGCCTCTGCAACAGTGGGACCTGAACCGCGAGATGCAAACGCTTGTCACTCATATCTGGAGAAGAGGGACAAATGCGAATGGAGCTTCTCATTGGATAACACTCCCAATGAGCGCATTCAGCGCCCTCAAGCACTGAACACGCAAGCTCCTGACCAAGATACATGACGCTGGGACAGTATCTGGATGGGAGATCTCCTGGGAAATTTAAGGATGCTGTTAGAGAAGGTCAAGAGAAGGTGATGTGGTCTGTGTGGGTCCTAAAGGCCCCGATATACTTCAAACGAAATCGAAGAACGAACTGAAATGACGTCATTTCGAACAAAATCAGGCCGAAACGAAGTTCGTTTTGAGTTCGTTTTGGCAGTTCGAAACAGCTCACCAAATCAAACTTTTGGGGGAGTTCGTTTTGCCTCCTAAACACCTTTGAGCTACCATTGGTCCGTGGCGATTACGCAGTCGGTGGGTGTGTTCTGAAACTCCGCCTTTTTTGACATGCGATTTTTTTTCGTCCCGGTTCGTTTCTCATTCCACGGAGGCCAGACAGGAGAACACATCTCCGCGACTATCTTGCGGGCTGTGCACGGTCCAATCTTGAATGTTTCAGCCACACTTTGTTGCGCGGCCCCACAAGCTAGTACTCTGAGTGTCAAGGCCAGGCTCTCCGTAGTGGAAATCTGTGTCCTGTGCGTTTTTGCATGTTTCACATATGGCGATACCCTTTTCAAGAGATCGTCAAACCGCGCGGCGCACATTCTGAAGTATAAAAAGGGCATAATTTATTGTTATTATAATAGTAAGAACATGTAACGTGTAACAAGAACACCTTAAAAAAAGTGTTACCAAAAAATTAAATGGCATGTTATGAAGAGGTGGTTTCAAGAAATATGAACTATAGTGCTTAAAGCCAGGTTCCCTGCCCGTCACGTCTAGTCTGTGTGTCTTATTTCTTTTCCTGTGTTTTGCCCTCATGCCATTAGTTGCTAGTTCCTGTCATTAGTTGCATTAGTTGTGCTCTTTCAGTTTCCATAGTTTCCAGTTATGTTCACCTGTGTCTTGTTTGGTTCCTCATTTAATTTAACCAACTCCTATCCCTTTATCAATTGCATCACCCCTTGGAGAAATTTCTTGAAGACTTTTTTGGATTTATGCCACCTGGTTGACTGGAATGCCGTGAAGCATGTTGAGGATGAGCTTGTTAAGGATGTTGAAGATGTGCTTTTCGAGTGGGCTAGACAATCACCTCCTCCATGTAATGGCCATGGAGGACTCCAGTTGTTTACTACTCCATTACATTGAGAACACCTTGTGGATGACTGGTTCTCCCCTCACAGAAGAAAAAATTGAGGAGGATGCCTGCTTTACACATTCCGTGCCCATTCCGAGCCAGTTGCCAGGTCCATCAGGAGAGGGAATGAATGGACTTAATGGAACACAACTCCATTCTCTCGTACTCTTCCATCTAGCATAATTGACTCTCCAGACTCTCCAAACTGTTCTCTGGACCTGGACCTGTTCTCATTGCCCCTTGGCTCCACCTGGTCCTTCAATCCTGGGGCTCTGCTGGGCTCCTCCATCCATCCAGTGGCTTTGTGGTCCTCACTCCCTCTGGTGCCACCTCAGTCTTCCCAAACCCCAGCTCTGCTTTGTTCCTCGGATCCTGCATCCTGTAGCATAATCATGTCCCTACATCCCTCCGGCTTCACCTGGTTCTCCAGTTCCCTGACTTCACCTTGGTTGCCTCACCCCCCAGCTCTGCCCTGGTCAGCAACAGCTATAATTTATTGTTATTATAATAGTAAGAACATGTAACGTGTAACAAGAACACCTTAAAAAAAGTGTTACCAAAAAATTAAATGGCATGTTATGAAGAGGTGGTTTCAAGAAATATGAACTATAGTGCTTAAAGCCAGGTTCCCTGCCCGTCACGTCTAGTCTGTGTGTCTTATTTCTTTTCCTGTGTTTTGCCCTCATGCCATTAGTTGCTAGTTCCTGTCATTAGTTGCATTAGTTGTGCTCTTTCAGTTTCCATAGTTTCCAGTTATGTTCACCTGTGTCTTGTTTGGTTCCTCATTTAATTTAACCAACTCCTATCCCTTTATCAATTGCATCACCCCTTGGAGAAATTTGTTGAAGACTTTTTTGGATTTATGCCACCTGGTTGACTGGAATGCCGTGAAGCATGTTGAGGATGAGCTTGTTAAGGATGTTGAAGATGTGCTTTTCGAGTGGGCTAGACAATCACCTCCTCCATGTAATGGCCATGGAGGACTCCAGTTGTTTACTACTCCATTACATTGAGAACACCTTGTGGATGACTGGTTCTCCCCTCACAGAAGAAAAAATTGAGGAGGATGCCTGCTTTACACATTCCGTGCCCATTCCGAGCCAGTTGCCAGGTCCATCAGGAGAGGGAATGAATGGACTTAATGGAACACAACTCCATTCTCTCGTACTCTTCCATCTAGCATAATTGACTCTCCAGACTCTCCAAACTGTTCTCTGGACCTGGACCTGTTCTCATTGCCCCTTGGCTCCACCTGGTCCTTCAATCCTGGGGCTCTGCTGGGCTCCTCCATCCATCCAGTGGCTTTGTGGTCCTCACTCCCTCTGGTGCCACCTCAGTCTTCCCAAACCCCAGCTCTGCTTTGTTCCTCGGATCCTGCATCCTGTAGCATAATCATGTCCCTACATCCCTCCGGCTTCACCTGGTTCTCCAGTTCCCTGACTTCACCTTGGTTGCCTCACCCCCCAGCTCTGCCCTGGTCAGCAACAGCTAAAGCTCATCCACAGGTGGATATGGCTACGTCAGGGTAGGCCATGTCACCAGTTCTGCCTGGACCTCCTTCTCTGCTGTCTTGTATTTAATGTAGGTTTGTTTTTGAAAGTCAATGTTTATATCAACATAAAACAAGTCTTCAGTACAAAAAAAAGTTACACATCATTTTAAGATATCCTTATTACAATGTAATTATGCAATTATGTACTGAATAATGTTATTTAGGACAAGGGTTTGGTTTAGGGCAGTGTTAAGTTTGACAGCAAATGTTGATTTAGTTTCAGAGTTAGTTGCATGCAATTATGTACAATTTACTGTTAATACTGTAGTAGGTACATGTATGTATGCAACAAGGACACTGTACAATGAAAAACTAAAACCTATAAAACAGAGGTCTGCCACCCTGCTCCTTGAGACCCACTGTCCTGAAGAGTTCAGCTCCAACCATAATCAAACTCCCCTGAAGCAGCTAATCAAAGACTTCAAGACAGCTTGAAAATCACAGGCAGGTGTGTTGAAGAAGGCTGGAAATAAATTGGTCATACAGTAGGTCTCTGGGAGCAGGATTGAAGAGCTCTACTATAAAACATTATTTTGGATAAGTTAGTGACAAAGGAACCTGCCGCTACACAGAATATTGATTAAATGAATAAATAAATAAATAAAGTTATATTGACATTTTAGTTTAGAGCACAGAATTGCTCTTATTTAAGGATATTTTGAATTAGGCATTTGAAACATACAAAACAGAAAACAAGCATTTGTGTAATTCAACTTACAGTTACTGATATATGAAATACTGATAGCTTATGACAACTTTCCCATGAGACAGCACGACAGACTCTTCTACATGCAAATATATCAAAAAAAGGTGAGAATTCATCAAAATATTGGAACCTTTTTTTTTTTTTTTCTCACATACCAATGAACAAATCACTGATGTTTTCAAAAAATATCAAATAGTTGTGAGTCCTGTGACACTCTAGAGACTTATTCCTCTCTGCACCTCTATCAGAGAAAGCAAATAACTCTCACATCACGAGAGACACTCTGCAGATGCTATTCATGATTCTCCAACCCGATTCTCATATATGGTGGAGACCTTCTGTCAGGTCAGATTTCATACTGCACTGAGTTATACAGCAAATGGAAAATAACCCAAAGGCTGAACCGCAGAGACACTTCCTTCTTGTTTATCGTGACAACTACTGTGTCCAGCTTGATTCAGTTTATTGGCAGGCTGATTGTCTTATGCAGTGGTTTGCACACAAGAGAACATTTTTTTTGTATGTTTCTATAGTAGCTGTTCAGCAAGATTTCACAACATTCCTGTCCTCAAGAGAGGATGAACTACATTTGTACCAAAGGATGCAGTTTTTCATCACAGTCCGATGTCCAGACGCAACTCAATTATTGCATCCATGCAGATTTGTCCAGACAATAGCACATGTAAGTTATCAAACACTGAAATTGAAGGGTCCACTAGTGTGCATTAACTGAAGGTGTCCATCTGCCCTCACAGTCAATTGAGTTTATTTTGAAAGGCTTGCATGCTCAAATGCATGAGCAGAATATGAAAAATAAAGGCTATCCGAACCTTTAGTATCCCAGAAATGCGAGAGAATCCCTGTTTCCACCTGGTCTTAAGATGTGTTTTTAGTGGTCCAATCACAGCTGGTCAAACAAGACAGATTACAGTTTTTATCTAGTATTATTGTGCATTTCAAATGCATCTTCTGTGACCGCTTGTGTTTGGATTTCCTAATATTTTGTCACACTACATTACATCACTTTCTTACACTTTCATCACTTTTCTCTAATTCTAATCCTGTTTCACCCGGAAATGTGTTTTTGCAAGTCTAGATCTAGCAGGGTTTATTTTATTTTATTTATTTATTTTGCAGGTCTAGCATTTTCTAGGCTGTTTTGAATGGTTGCTTTTTGACTCCAAAAGACCCCACCCTCTAGTCTCTCACTCTAAAAAATATAAAGGTTCCTTTAATTTTTTCCCCCACATAGTAACAGTTCTATTTAGAGCCACATCAGCACAAATAACACTTTTTGCTTTTTGTGTTACAGTTTAGTGCCCCCCCTCCTTTTTTAAAAATATGTAACTGTCAAAACCAGTTCTGATTTTCTGGAGCTCACCTTTCCAACTACACAGACTGTTTCAAACTGTAACTGGTTTCCTACAAAATATGTTTGGTAACGCTTTAGATTACAACCCACAACGTACTGAGTAAGTAAACAGAATTTACAGCGTAACTTTTTTGTAATTATAGTGTATTCAGTACCTTCGTGTAGGCATAAGGAAATAATATGCAAAGTTTGGGGAATAAAGGGGTAATAACCTGTAAAATTACAAATTATTTCTACTGTAAGTATTTTGAAACTAAGGGTACCTATTCTAATATTATGTGGTATGTAGGCTATGACCTAACAACATCTTATATTTGCAAGCAATTTAGCAAAAACATACACTGTGTAGACCTACTTTTTAAACATGCTGGGTTATTGTTTAAATCCAAACGCTCGGTTGAGACTGTTGGGTTAGGAAGCTGACTTGACTTAACCCAATTTGGGTTGATATCAGTAATAAGTAACCCGACGGTCCTGGGTTAGGAACAGTGTTGCCAAGTCTGCGGTTTTCCTGGGGAATTTTTTACCGGGGAAGCCCCCTCAATACTCGATTGGGCTAGTTTTGGGCTAGTTTTGAGTAGCAGTTGGGCGGGTTCCCTCTTGAGCTTTCACGAGACATCACTGAGACATTTCTCTGTTATGGGAACTCCTTCCCTTCCAACCTTTCTGAAGTCCTATTGGCTCACGCCAGTCCAAATGACTTGCCAATTGTCGCGATGTATGCAAATCGCATGCAAATACTGATGAGCTCAAGAGGCATTTACGTCAGAATCTTCTACTTCACCTGCTGAATTCATTATGGCTACAGTCTGCAAGATCTGTGCGGGACCAATAGAGCTGCCGCATCAACACCACCACTGCGTCGCCTGCCTGGGCCTGGCCCACGCTGAGGCGGCGCTGGACGAGTCCGACTGCGGGCATTGTGCGGACCTGCCGGCCCACGTGCTCCGGACCCGCCGCGATTTGTGGCTCGCGGCCTATTCGGGGTGAGGCCCACTGCCGCCAGCGTGCCGTTGGTGGGCCCTCCCTCTCCTGGTGACGGGAGCGTTGTCTTGCCGCTCAGCCAACCCCAACGGTCGCCCCAATCCCCGGTTTCCTTCCCCGAGGACTGCTTCCGCCCTCCTTCCAACATCGCGGAGTTTGTGTCCTTTGGCCAGGAGGAGGGGAATGACTCGATGTCCATCTCGGCCTTGGAGAGGGAGGATTGGGTGGGATCGGAGCCCAATCAACCAGACAGCATGGGGTCCCCAAACCTCCAGGAGGAGCTCATGAGGGTTCTGTCGAAGGCTGTCCAGGAGTTGGAGCTTACCTGGAGTCCTCCAGAGGAGCCTGCCAGGAGTAAGCTCGACTCCTGGTATTTGAGGTCCACCTGGAAAGCTGACTCGAGGGCGTCGGTCCCCTTCTTCCCCAACATACATGAGCAGCTGGTGAAAACATGGTCTGCGCCCCAATCAGCGCGCGTCCACTCTGCCACACAGGCCATCTTTTCCCACGTGGATGGGGGCGGAGGCCCACGGGTACGTGTGCTCTCCCCCCGTCGAGGAGACCGTCGCTGCGCACCTGTGTCCTGCAGCAGCCAAGACCCTAGGCTCAGACATCAGCCTCCCCTCAAAGCCGTGCAGGACTACCAGCCACCTTGCCAATAAAGCGTATGCGTCTGATGGCGAGGCAGCTTCCGCGCTGCACGCCATGGCAGTGCTGCAGGTTTTTCAGGC
>NW_015552558.1:1467070-1478800 GCF_001515605.1 Sinocyclocheilus anshuiensis
AGGATACAAACTATCTTTGTTTTACGGGCTTTCAGGGACCAGATGCGTGATACCCATGACCATTTAACACATAAATTGATAATCCCGTCAACAAAAGAGACAATTTTATATCTCCACGTCCGAATGAGAAGAATAGCAGGTCTATGACCAGGACCTTTTTACAACCTCCCTGACCTCAGGGTTTTCTATGTGCTCCCCTTTCTCTAAATTCCAGGAAAACGCACTGTAGGGATTTCATGAACAGGACACTGATACGCCACTGAATCACCAGTGGGAACTTCATGCAACTCCGTTAACTCATTAACTCTCATTCTTCAGAACTGTATGTGTGTGTGTGTGTGTGTGTGTGTGTGTGTGTGTTTTTGATGTGTGTGTGTGTGTGTGTGTGTGTGTGTGTGTGTGTGTGTGTGAGTGATTGTGACGAGTAGTTGATAAAGTGTAAACTATCAAATTTGAAATCAGTTCTAATCAGGTTGACTTCGAATCTTCAGATTCGATTCCTCTCAAAACCTGAGCTAGAAATAAAAATAATAATTAATTTCATTACAGATAAAATGAATTAAATTCTTACACAGGTCCACCCGGAAAGCTGACTCGAGGGCGTTGGTCCCCTTCTTCCCCGACGTACATGAGCAGCTGGTGAAAACGTGGACTGCGCCCCAATCGGTGCATATCCACTCTGCCACACAGGCCATATTTTCCCACGTGGATGGGGCGGAGGCCCACGGGTACGTGCACTCTCCCCCCGTCGTGGAGACCGTCGCTGCGCACCTGTGTCCTGCAGCAGCCAAGACCCTAAGCTCAGACATCAGCCTCCCCTCGAAGCCGTGCAGGTCCACCACCCAGCTCGCTAATAAAGCGTATGCATCTGAATGACGAGACGGCTTCCGCGCTGCACGCCATGGCGGTGCTGCAGGTTTTGCAGGCGAAGCTCCTGCAGGCCGCGGAGGGCGGAGCCCTCACTGCCGAGGCCATTAAGGATCTGCGCGCGACGATGGACTTCGTGCTGATGGCGAAGAAGTGAGCGGCCCAGGCCGTGGGTAGGGCCATGGGTTTTATGTTCATCCTTCAGAGGCACCTATGGTTAAACCTGGCTGACCTCAAGGATGCTGACCGTAAAGTGCTGCTGAACGCTCTTGTGCCTCTTTGGTGATGCCATGGAGTCCATTATTGAATGCTTCGCAGAGGCTCAAAAGCACGCCAAAGCCATGAGTCACATGATGCCGAGGCGCACTTTCCAGCAGCAGACGGCGAGATCCAGGTCCTCGTCGGCACCTGGCTCTTCCCAACGGAGGGATGACCCCAGGCCAGTGACCGCGGCGGTGACTGCTACTGCTCCTCGCCAGGAGCCGGATGTTCAGAGGAAGGCGTGAGGTCCCGGGAGGAAGCACCATGGCCAGCGGAGGAGGCCGCGACATGATTCTGGCCGACCGCCGGCTGCTAAGCTGTCGTCCTGATTGTCTGAAGAGAGGAGGAGAGTGCGCGAGCGGCCCGGCTTCCAAACGCCACAAGTCCATGTGTTCAAATGTTTGTGTGTAGGATGTAGCATTCAATAAAAATGCATACATTCTCACAAAAAGAGCTCTTTTCTCTTCACTCAGTCAATGCGGCGCCGCTCGCCCCACCTCAGAGAAGTGCGCAGCTGCCGCCCACACAGGTTATAGTCGTGCAGCTCTCACCGGTGCATCCAACGACCAAGCCGCTAAAGCCGCTATGTCAGATTCTGAGCGTGTGGCAAGTTATTTCAGGAATCTCGCGCTGGCTACTCGGTGTGATAGAGCATGGGTATACCCTTCAATTCAGAAGCAGACCACCCCGTTTCAATGGCGTAGTGCAGTCTCTAACATTGCCTCGAAATATCCCGGTTCTGAGACAAGAGGTATGCAGTCTGCTCGAAAGAGGAGCGATAGAGCGAGTCCCGCTGAGCGAGCTGGAGAGCGGGTTTTACAGCCGCTATTTTGTGGTACCCAAAAGAGACTCCACCCGATTCTAGATCTCAGGCCCATCAACAGAGCGCTTTGCAAACATCCGTTCAGGATGATAACGCTGAAACAGATCCTGGCGCAAATTCGCCCTGGGGACTGGTTTGCGTCCGTGGACTTAAAGGACGCATACTTTCACATTCAGGTAGCAGCACATCACAGACGTTTTCTGAGGTTTTCTTTTGAGGGCACAGCCTACCAATACTCTGTTCTCCCGTTCGGGCTGGCTTTGGCCCCACGCACTTTCTCGAAGTGCATTGATGCAGCACTTTCACTCCTCAGAGCGAGCGGGATGAACATTCTCAACTATCTGGACAATTGACTGATTTTAGCTCAGTCCCGGGACACGCTAGTCAGCCATATAGACACGCTGCTTCATCACTTGGAGTCCCTAGGGCTATGTGTCAACATGCAGAAGAGCATTCTCGCCCCTAGTCAGTCTATAAGATATCTGGGGGTGTGCTTCAACTCAGTGGAGATGCGAGCCCGCCTCTCTCGGGAGTGCTCGGCGGCCATTTTGTCTTCCCTGTGCCATTTCAGACTTAGCAGCTCTGTTCACTTGAAGGAATTTCAGAGGCTGCTGGGACTCATAGTGTCTGCTTCAGCGGTATGTCAACTGGGCTTACTACACGTGCACCCGTTGCAGTTATGGCTGAAATCTCGAGTCCCTTGTTCGGCGTGGACTTCGGGCCGTTTGCCCATCGCGGTCTCTCGCGGCTGCATCGAAGCTCTGAGGCCGTGGCGCAACCCAGATCTCTTCAGCCGGGGGGTTCCCATGGGCTTGGTGACATCGCGCGTCATGGTCACAACTGACGCATCGACTCGCAGATGGGAAGCAGTGTGCAAGGGCATGCCGGCTTCGGGGCTGTGGTTAGAACCTCAGAGCTGGTGGCACATAACCCTCTTGGAGCTGGAAGTAGTGTTCTTAGCTTTAAAGGATTTTCGGCCGCAGCTGGAACAGCAGCATGTACTGATTCGCACCGACAACATGTCTGAGGTCTCGTACATAAAGCACCAAGGTGGCGTGTGCTCCAGGGCTCTGTACAAGCAGGCAGCGAATCTCCTGCTATGGGCGGACCGTCATTTTCTCTCCATCAGAGCAGCCCACATACCCGATCTCCTGAACCGCGGGTCGGACATGCTTCCAAGGACAGGGATTCCTCAAGGAGAGTGGAGGTTGCACCCCGAGTCGGTTCGGATGATTTGGACCCGCTATGCGAGAACGGAGGTGGATCTATTCGCCACGAGCGAGAATGCGCACTGCCCGCTGTTCTTCTCCCTGTCTCACTTCCCGCTGGAAGGGGATGCTCTGACATCGCACTGGCCAGCAACCAGGCTGTATGCATTTCCTCTGATCAAGATATTGCCACTGGTGTTATGCAAGATCAGGGAGGAGGTGGCTTCGATGATACTCATCGCCCCAAACTGGCCGAACCAGCCTTGGTTCCCGGACCTGGCGGAGCTGCTGGTGGCGCCGCCCTGACTGATACCCATCAGGAAGGATCTGCTGTCTCAAGCCAGCGGCTCGGTGTGGCACCCGAACCCGGAGTTATGGAGCCTTCAAGTGTGGCTCCTTTGGGGATACAAGAGGAGATGAGCGCCCTGCATTCTTGTGTGCTCGACACGCTCTTGGAGGTGCGGGCGCCCTCCACGAGGCGTTTGTATGCTCTAAAACGGGGAATGTTTGTAAAATGGTGCCATGATGTTCATATGCTCTGTGTCGAATGTTCTGCGTTTTCTACAGTACAGACTGGATAGTGGATGTCTACCATCAACACTGAAAGTCTATGTGGCCACTGTTGCCTCGTTTCGTTCCCCGCTGGGCGGGCAATCGATCAGTAGGCACACGCTGGTGGTGAGTTTTCTTAAGGGAGCAAGGAGATTGCATCCCCCGCCTCCACCTTCAGTTCCGCCCTGGGACCTAGAGGTGGTGTTAAGAGCTCTTTCACAGCCACCATTCGAGCTTTAGGCATCCGTTGATATGAAGGAGCTATCTCTCAAAACTGCACTTTTTACATGTGTTTACATTTAAATGCGTTTTCTGTGGACAGCGACTGTATTCTCTTTGGACCAGGTGACTGCAGCGTTACTCTCCGGCCGAGACCGGGCAACATGCCTAAATCACTATCTACCCCCTTCAGAGTGCAGACTGTTTCACTGTCTGCCCTGTCTTCTAAGTCATCGACCTCGCATGGTGCGGATGCTCAGACTTCGGTGTGCCCCGTCTGGGCTTTGAGGATTTACATTGACTGTTCGGCCAGCTTTCGGCAATCTGACCAGCTTTTCGGTGTGCTACGGTGGTTGTGCGAAGGGCTGAGCCGTGTCAAAACAGAGATTTTCCCACTGGATTGTGGACGCTATCATGGCTGCTTATACGAGCCAAGGTTTGGAATGCCCATTGCACATTAGGGTCCACTCAACAAGGGCTATCGCCTCCTCCTGGGCATGGTCGAGAGGTATGTCTATTCAAGATATATGCTTTTCAGCCAGCTGGTCTTCTTAGAATACCTTTGCCAGGTTTTACAAGCTGGACGTTCAGTCCTTAGTCTCCCAAGTGCTGTCGGTGAGTGACTGATTCACGTTTATGCTACCTCTATTCGTGTGTGTTATGCTGCCATGCACAGTATTACTCTGCGCAGCACTGTATGCTGTTGTTGTTGTTGTCTGCCCTGTACTCAGTGCAGCTTCCTGTTATTCATGTCTGATTCACTTTGTGCTACCATTATCATGTTATGTGTTATGCTGCTAAAACACAGTTATCTCTGTGCAGCCCTTCCAGTACTGTTGTTGCTTCTGCCCTGTTCTCAGCGCAGCCTATTTTATTACTGGTGCTTGAGAAGAATCTATCCATGTTTGCGGCGCTCATGACAGAAATATAACTAGGAGGGTTTTGTCCGAGTATGTTCTCACAACATTGAGCGGTGATTGAAACCAGGAACTGTGAACTAGTCAAAATGGTGCTTGAGGATGTGGATCAAAACGGTAAAATCAAAGATGGTAAAATCCTGTCAGTTCACTATAATACACAGTTTAGTCTTGACTTTCAGTGGTTATTACTGTGTGTTTATTGGCGTGATGGTTTGGCCATAATAGCTTAACTTCAATGGGTGAAAAACATGAACAAATTTAACAAAATCTTGCATTTGTTCTTAAAGAAGCTTTTTAAAAGAATTTGATTTAACTGTATAAGCTGAATAAGGATGGAGTTGCTTTACTTTTTTCTGAACTGGTGTAATACATTTTTATCATTTATTTGTTGCCTGTGTTGTTACTGTTGTCATATTGTGTGTGATTTTAATTTAAAAACCCTAATTAAAAAAAAAAATTGAATTAAATAAAACGGTCACCATGTTTATTGATATATTACCTGATATATAATGTATGAATGCATGACCTACTGTATAAACAATAGTTTCAGAGCAATTTGTTGTAGCCACTTACCCTGTAACTACATGGAATAAGGAGGTAACGAGCACCACTTTAATTTACAGCCTGCAAATGTTGTATTTACCCTGTAACTACATGGAATAAGGGAGGAAAAGTTTGGGCTTAAACACAGAACAAGTGTATATTTGCACAGTAATTACAGAGAAAAATATTACACTAGTTTTAATTTAATTGTTTGATGGCCAAATTAAACCCTCCTTTTTTCATAAGGTAAGTAGACTTGTGAATTAAAAATCATAGCAGAAACTTGTTAACTCATTTCACTAGATGTCCAGTTTTGTTGTTCAGTAATCTCCACCATGTTTCCTTTAATAGTAGAATTGTTAAAAATACCTAGGCCTATAATAAAATACCAATATAAAATGATAAAAAATATATCGTCTTTCTAAATCACTCCCAAACATAAGATTATTGTTTAGGTCATACATACCACATAATATTAGAATAGGTACCCCTTAGTTTCAAAATACTTACAGTATAAATTATTTGTAATTTTACAGGTTGTTACCCCTTTATTCCCCAAACGTCGCATATTATTGCCCTATACCTGCACGGAGGTACTGAATAGGTACACTATAATTACAAAAAAGTTACACTGTAACTTCAGTTTACTTACCCAGTTCTTTGCAGGTTGCATATCTGTTTGTTACCCCCTTATTACCAAAACGTAACACATTGTTCCCTTATACCTACACGTACGTTCTTTATAGGTACACTATAATTACAGAAACGTAAACCGTAAATTCAGTATACTTACGTAGTTGTTTGCAGATTGTAATCTAAAGCATTACATTATGTTGTTTTTTTTCTCTCATTCTAGTTTAACAGAACATGTAAGTGTGACCAGCTCTGTTCAGTTAAGGATACTTCTCTGTTTGCTCCAATAAGTAACAGAGATACTGAATTTATGATCCGTATTATTAGATTTCTTGGTAACACTTTATTTTGATGGTCCCTTTTGAACATTCTGTTGACAATAAGTAACGCTGGACCTAAATGTCTACTAACTCTCATTAGACAGTTAGTAGACTGTCTACTTAATATCTGCTAAATAAATACAATAAATCCGCTTTATTGTGATGGTCTCCCAACAGACATTCTACATGACTTTGCAAGTAGCCTATATGTCAACTTATTCTATCTCTAACCCTACCAGTCTACTCTACTAGTAGACATGTAGGTGCAATGTTACTTATAGTCAACAGAATGTGTTCTCAAAATAAAGTGAAACCGATTATTTAAAGTTATTTCTTGGGCTTATGCATAACATAACAGCTTGTTTCCTTATGCAGACCAAAAAGAATGTACCCACAAGGTCAAAATCTACTGGTATTACTGTCATTGCGGGAACATTTGGTCAGCATAACATGGGGAATACCAGGTACACACACACAAATATTAAAGCTATCCCATGATTTTATATTAACTTTTTCTTTCAACATGGTGCGGGGCTCACATACCGCCCATTTTTGCTACTTCTATCCTGCATAAACATAATTGTTTTTACATAAGCAAATGGAAGGAGACACAATGTAACTCATCTTTCATGTCTGTAGCACAAACATATGGAACAACTTACATAATTTAATAATTAGGGTCAGGGGTTTGTTGAAAAAAAAAAAAGTAATAATGATGCTTGACAAAAAGAAAAATGTAAGGCACAATATTCATTTGCGTATTCTGAGACTGCATTTGTTTTGTTGTGGCTGTGCTCTGCTTTTCACGGATACAGACATTTTTCCTATAAGATTTGTGACCTCAATAAATCAACACAACTGCATCCTTCCCTGCATGTGGGAGAGAGAATCAAAGACAGTCATGTTGATGGAGGCATTTATTTGTATTATTTGTACTTGGAAACGTCTTTTCTGCCTGATTCACAGGGAACCGTCTAGCCCAAAAAACCCAAGATACCTTTGTCTTTTGTCAGTACCCATATCTGAGACCTCCCTGTGTGTACCTTAGACACCCGCAGAGAGGCAGGGATGCTTTTAAAGGCACTGTGTGCCCTGCAAACACTAACCATCAAATTTGTTTGTTTATCCTCTGTGTGTAATTTATTGTGATGTTCACATACTCTGCAGGATGCCCAAATCCAAGCCTCGGGGAAAAGCATTAAGGACATGAATAAATTCAATTTGATATCACCCAGAATTATTTTTAACAGTCATACATTAGCATCTGTATTTGGGAAGAAAGGCTTAGGAGACGAGTAAAGAAAATGGCTTTATTAGAGGAGAAATAAGAATACTTTAGGATTTCACGTTATTGGGCCCTACTGTTGATAAACTGCTTAGGAAACAGTTTCAGGAAACATCAGAGAAAAAAAAAGAGGTCAAGAGTAAAAACTTGATTTTATGAAGCCTATTGATCTGTCTTGCTGTCTACTACCATAAGTATGTTTCTAACCCAAATGGAAACTTTACATCAGTGGTGAGGCCAGAAATCAGTGAGATAACCTTGAAATAAGCTGGACCTCTATTTTGTCCCTGTCATTGGCATCAACCATCCTACAATGATCACTAGGATTGTATGGGCCATGGCTCCCCCACAGCTTGTACAATAATGAACTTAAAAACATAGAAATGCTAATAATGTTTCAACAACATCTAGTTATTTTTGCAGTAATTTGTTGAAAAAATTACCTATAATTTCATACGTACACCGTCAAAAAAAAAAAAAAAAAAAAATAAAATGAAACATTATCCATTCATTTTACTGATATTTCCATTAACTCTGAAATACAATGCAAATTTTGCTGATATTTCCATTAACTCTGAAATACAATGCAATGCAGTGCAACATTCTAAATACAGGTAAAAGGAAAGGAAAGGACGTGAGGCCAAGTATGGTGACCCATACTTGAAATTTGTGCTCTGCATTTCACCCATCCAAGTGCACACACACAGCAGTGAGAAGTGCACAAACACACACCCAGCGCAGTAGGCAGCCAATTCCGTGGTGCCCGGAAGCAGCTGCGGGTTCGGTGCCTTGCTCAAGGGTCTCACTTCAGTCGTGGTATTGAGGGTGGAAGAGGGCGCTGGTCATTCACTCCCCCCACCTACAATCCCTGCCGGACTGGAGACTCAAACCTGCGACTTTTGGGTTACAAGTCCAACTCTCTAACCATTAGGCCATGACTGCCCCCGAAAAATGCCCCCATTTTTATATTGATAAAGAATCAATATGAAAAATTCCTTCTTATTAATACAATACTGTACATTTGGCCCTGTTTTATGGATTTGTTTTATAGTGTACAGTATTTACTGTACTACTGTTAAATCTGGCATAAATCCTGCCCATTTTTATTGGTGATTTATTAATTAATTAATTATCCAAACATCCACCCATTCATCTATCCAACTGTGTTAATTTCTTGGTTTGAAAGTGTGCATTTAAATTACACACAACGATACAGTCACATGATTTTTGCATTTTTATGTTGGCTAAAATACAAATAATTATGTTGGCAACTTAAACATTAAAATTATACCAGGCATTTTTATATATATTTTTTATATATAAAAATTACCAATTTATTTAAGTGATATTAACAAACTTGCTGTATAATTGGTCTTATAGGAAAGGATATATGCGATGCTGCTTTCAATTTTGGCTAAAAGAAAACATCCTGGAAGGCAGTATACATTTTATCTTTTGGGGGAAAAAATGCATCATTTGTTTCATCATAGGAATGTACCTATAATGCTGCCTAGTTGGGTTTTCAAACAGAACTATTGTTTAGAGGATGAGAATGATAATGTCTGTAAACTTAACAGTTTGGAAAATTCACGAGAACAACAGAGTATCAGAATTATACAAATGTCATGGAAATCTCTTGTAAGCATTTCTCAAAGAACTTTCAGGTGTCCCAAATTAAAATGGGGGCTCTCACTTCCATCAAAGCTCCGCTTGTCTCTTTGTAATGTCTTTTGCAGCAAGCTTAGCCACCCACCTGCGTGATTATTTTTAGCGGTGGCCATGTCAAAAATGTAAATGATCCCTCAGCAAACATGTCCGTTGTGCTCCCACACATAAGCCTACCCAGCATTGTTTCCAGCACAAAATCCTTTATGCAAAAACGCTTTTCATCATTCTGATTACAGCTACAGCAGAGGTGTATAGAACTGCATGGTCTTTTTTTGTCTAACATTTTATGTAGTAAGGATGAAGTCAGGAATGAAAAAAGAGCAAACATTTCTAGCATTATTGTTTTTATATCAGTATTTTATATATTGAGCACCTATATAGTCTTACCTGATGTTTTATGTGAAGTCAAGGTTGCTGCAGCTGAATGCATCAATAATGTTATAATATATGGAGTGTAGAAATGTGGGAATGTCATTGTGCACAGATGAGTATTGATAGCCTGGGTTGTATTTACTGTATTACAAATGGCCAGCAACCGCAAACCACTGCTGGTAGGAAAAAGGAGCTGTGGGCAACTGCAGAGGTTTGACAACTTAGGATTTGCACACTTCACACAATTAAAATGAATGAGTCACAGCTAAATGAGGCATAGCATGAGAATCCAGTTGAAAGACAGTCAGAATCAGAATGTGCATTTATTTCCACAGTGTACTGTAGCTTATGTGTTGGTGTGGCTACATGTGGCTTTAAACCACCTCCAAGTGCTTGCAGATAATCTGTTTTGGAAACTATCAATGAAATGATTCTAAGGCAAGACATCATATTTGCATCAGTCTGACTACTGCAGCAATGTAAGTAGATTTCTATAAAAGATATGCTTTTGCTCACACATGTACACATATTACAATACCCATATGCATACATAATTTAATCAGAAAGTTCCATGTCTCTATCTTTCAGCCAGAGCTGAAAAGGAAGCTCTTTCTTGGCTAGGAAGAGATGGAGATGTCTACTAAACAACAGTGTTGGGCAAGTTACTCTGAAAATTTAATCAAATTACTGATTACTGATTACTCCTTTTAAAAGTAATCATGTTACTGTTCTGATTACTTTATTTCAAAAGTAATTAGTAATTAGTTACATTACTAGTTAAGTTACTTTTTTCTCCATGAAATGTATGAAATCCCAGCATACACGCTCCTAATAAATATTTGTTATTAAAGCATCAACATTCACAGAACACTGTTATTTTTAACTAAAGCAAGCGGCTGCTGCATGCATGGTTTGGCTATGTTTAGATATTTCTATTTTGCGGGAGTCCCGTGAATCTTTTAATTCTCCCGCATACCGCAGACACATGAGTGTCTACCCGCCCGCACCACCAGCACTCGCCCATCTTGTCCCGCGCCGCACTCTGTTGCGTCGGGTCTCGCGGGGGCAGGTCTCTAATCCACTGGCACTGGACTCGACAGTAAGTGTGCTACATCCTTTTTACAATCTCTAGATTATAAAACACTGCATTCTGTCAGCAATGCTAAGTAATGCGTTACTGCCCAACACTGCTAAACAAACATCCAGGTTGGAACTAAGCACAGAGCTACATCTTTTTGCCATAACAGTGATAGAAAAATCCATGTTCCTGGATGTAAGGTCTCAGTGATGTCGTGCACATTAAGACGAAGAGGGTGCCAGGTACCGAACCCTGAGGTACCCCCCTCATATTTTGAAGTCATTTTGACACTGCTCTCCTCCAAGATACCCCGAAATATCTACCTGTGACACAAACCAGCAGTGTGCAAATCGCATGATGGCGAGGGTGGAAAAGGCTGAAAGAATTATCTGCTGATTTGCTGTGTGTCAGCAACACACACGGGGAACACTCAGGTAAGTGGTAAATCACAACAGGCTTTATTCAACAGAGGGGCAGAGAATAAGGACAGCAGGAGAAGGTAAGCATCAACAGTTCAGTAACGCAGGCAATGGAACTTAGCTGAGTGAGTCACAAGAGTTCCTTCTTTGTCTTTCAGATGGTGAGAGAGCAAAGGTATCGCAGGAGAACACAGACGGGAACACAGGTAGGTAAATGGAGTCAGGTAAGAGTGAGGAGTAGTAACCTTGAGACCAAAGACCCACTGATGACGCTGATGGCAGACAGGTGCGGTGATTGGGAACAGTAAGCAGGTGTGAGCCAGGGAGGATTCTGGGAAATGTGGTGCACAGAGGTGACTGGTCTTGTGACGGGCAGGAAGACATAAACTGGTGAGCTTGTGACAGTACCTCCCCCTCCCGGAAGGCGCGACCTCACGCCAAAAGGAGTCCAACAGTTTAATTCTCCCGCATACCGCAGACACACGAGTGTCTACCCGCCCGCACCACCAGCACTCGCCCATCTTGTCCCGCGCCGCACTCTGTTGCGCCGGGTCTCGCGGGG
>NW_015552558.1:1478970-1483256 GCF_001515605.1 Sinocyclocheilus anshuiensis
CCAACAGCGGAGGGAGGGTGGGCGTCCTGGAGTTGTGGCAGGAAACAGACAGGTGAATAGGGCAGTACTTGCAGGTTAGGAGACCTCCAGGGCGGCGCCGGCCGTTCAGGGAGCCATGGCAAAGGAGGTAGCTCAGGGAGCCTGATCCGGTAGAAGGCCTCCGTGGCCATACAGCAGAAAGCAGGAGCACAGGGAGTACAGATGACCACCGCGGTCGTATCGAAGGAGCCGGGAACACAGGGAGTAAAGACAACCATCGCGGTTGTATCGAAGGAGCCGGGAGCACAGGGAGTACAGATGACCACCGCAGTCGTATCGAAGGAGCCAGGAGCACAGGGAGTACAGACAACCACCAGAGGGCTGGAGCCATCTTTCGACTCTGGTCAGGGGCTTGAGCTGATCCTGGGATGTGCTCTGAGAGGGGTGCATGGTCTGCATGGGATTCTCGTGTGGGCTTTTGGACTGAAGGTAAACTTGGAGTTAACTCACTGGTACGAGTGGGCTCTGGTGAAAATTCAAGGGTTAGAGTGGGCTCTTTACTGAATTCTGGGGTCTGGGCGGACTCATAACTGAACTCTGGAATTGGAACAGACTCTGAATTAGTTCGGACTCTAGTGGATTCTGGACTGAACTTGATGAAATGAGTGGACTCAGTGGCTGGAGCCGACACTGGAGCAGACTCAGGGGCTAGAGCCAACACTGGAGTGGATTCAGGGGCTGGAGCCGACACTGGAGCAGATTCAGGGGCTGGAGCCGACACTGGAGCGAATTGTTTTCTGGATTCTGGAACTGGAAAAAACTCACGGGCTGGAGCCGATACTGGAGCGAACTCAGGGCTTGATTCCTGGGTCAGAAAAGACACTGGGTGGTAGTCAGGAGCTGGATTTGCAGAGGCCCGTTTCTTCATCCTATGTCTCCTCCTTTGGGCAGAGGTGAAAAGGAGTGCTGAGGTGTTATTAGTTTCGGAGTTTGTTCCACGCTTTGGGGCAGGCTCATTGACTGGAGCGGACTTGGGATTGCAGATTCAGGGGCTGGATGATAGGTGATGACTTTGACGAAGGACCGGATGGAATGGATATCAGCACAGAAGTAATCTGTAGAGGGGAGACTAAGGATGTGGAGGATTCAGGTGGTGGCTTGGGGTGAGCTGAAGCGATCCACCAACCACTGGATGGAACTGGAGAGACATCAAGTGAGTCTTCGTCCGCTTCACCAACACAGAAACTGGAACCCATTAATCTGCAACACTGAGGGCTTGATTAATAAAATCCACCAGAGACAACTCATAAACATCCGGAAGCATAAGGATGATTAGCAGATCATCATCCAGCCCATTCAGCAAAACGTGATTCAGAACGGAATGTTCCAACTCACCCGATGGAACATTCCACATAACTCACCAGAGAACGGCCGTCTTGGCGGAGATGGAGGAGCAGATACTATGCAGGAGAGTCCTTATTATAATCCATATTGGCGGTCTGGTCTTCTGTCAGCAACACACATGGAGAACACTCAGGTAAGTGGCAAATCACAACAGACTTTATTCAACAGAGGGGCAGAGGATAAGGACGGCAGGAGAAGGTAAGCATCAACAGTTCAGTAATGCAGGCAATGGAACTTATAGAGATGGGACGTTTGACACTGAGGCTCCGAAGCCTGTTTTACTCTATTGAAGCAGACTGGTTCAAAAGACTGTGTCGAGGCTTGTATCAAATCTCAGTGATCACGTGACTGATAACGTTTGAGGCTTCATACGTCACAATGAAACACCTGAAGCGAGATGACTGATTAGAATCTTTGGCGCAAATTCATTCATTATAAGGAGACGCGAAATGCTTGGTGTTCCCTCCCTGCTTCATAGTAACACTTTCATGTGTGGACAATGATTCTCAGAATGAAGAGACAGCTGCCATTGCTGAGCATTGCTTTTGTGTTGAAACTGGGATCAACAAGATGTGTGAATCATTTGAAAGTGGCTGCTATAATTGCAGCTGACCACTAGATGTCACTGGTAGGGTCTGTCTTTGAGGCTTTGAATCCTTTTTGGTACAATAAGTAGTGATGTTACATTTAGCACCGAAGCTTGTATCAAAAAAACAACACATTTCTCATTGAAGCACTGTATCAGGGCTTGATTCGTTTTGAGAAAAGCACGTGATCTGTGATGTCCGAAGCTTCTTTCGCCTGAAAACCACATGACTGCTTCAGTATCTGGTTCAAACAAAGCGAACCTCGGCACCGTTTCCTTTACATTATATTACATTATAATTTTTTAGCATTGTTTTTTTTTTAATCGTAATTTATATATTGAGCTCAAAAATGAACTTTGGCCATGAAATAACAGTCTAAGGACTGAGGCAGAGTTAAAATAAACAGATCATAGATTTAATTGATTAATTTATGTTTTATTTATTTTACTTACTTTTAGTGCCAGTACACTGACACAAATGAATGACTTTGACAATGACCATTATTCATATAAAATATAATAAAACAAAGAATCAGTTGTAGAACCAGATGTGAAACCACTGGCTCTAATGGAACATAACACTTAGGAAGGTATTATTTATTTTTATGACCACTGGATAGCCACAGCATAAACAGTTTTAAAAAGCTTAGCGTAATGAACCTTTTTCCGATACAATTGTGTTGAAGCGTCGCTGGTTAAGAACGCTTCACTTCGCCATCACTAACAATCAGGAAAAAGCCTCAAAAGCTTAACAAGGCTTCATCTGCCCATCCCTACGAACTTAGCAGAGTGAATCACAAGATTCCTTTTTCGTCTTTCAGATGGTGAGGGAGCAAAGGGACCGCAGGAGAACACAGGAAGGTAAATGGAGTCAGGTAAGAGTGAGGAGTACTAATCCTTGAGACCAGACAATGTGAGAGTGCAACGTGCTGGATTATAAAGACCCACTGATGACGCTGATGGCAGACAGGTGTGGTGATTGGAGACAGTGAGCAGGTGTGAGCCAGGGTGGATTCTGGGAAATGTGGTGCGCGGAGGTGACTGGTCTTGTGATGGGCAGGAAGAAACTGGTGAGCTTGTGACACTAGCTGTGTCCCAAACTGAAGTGCGTGGACTCGGGAGTGCGCATTTGAAGTGCGATTGCATCACAGCGGCGCGACGAAGGCTGTCCCAAACTGAAGTGTGCGGACTCCGAAGTGCGCATTTGAAGTGTGATTGCATCACAGCGTCATGACGTAAGCTGTCCCAATTCAGAATGCACCCTCCGAAGACTGCATTCCAAGGCCGATTGCGTCACCGCGGCACGACGAAGGCTGACGTATATAGAAAGCGACTTCAAATGCACCCTCCATTTCACAGGAAAATGAAGTGTACATCTGATGGACACTTTGCACCCTACCATATCCCAGCAGAGGAGAGGAGAGCAGGAAAAGAATGGAGAGACTGTTTTCTCTTCTTGAGAGAATGCTTAACAAATACATTATTTATTAGCCGTTCTCTATTAGGCAAGAGAAAGCAGAGGAAAAAATGGGTACATTACAGTTTTTCAATATATATTTTTAAATGTCACATTGTCAATGAAACAACCTAATTTATGTAGTTTATTTGTGTGATGCAAGTTAAAAATGAAATGAATAAGTTGTATACATTATTCATTTTTGTAGTGTCATTTATTTGTAAATGAGCCTGAGTACTTTCTGTACAATTTGTATTTTTGTTTTGCATATTCACATGTGTAAATAAAAGAGAAGTAATTATGTACATTGTTATTGTGGCACCCCATCACTGTTGCCGTTCACTTCTTAGAAGATCCAGCAGCACTGTCAGGGCCTCCCTGCTCAGCCCAAAACCATTAAAAACCTGTCCAGCGCTGCCACATTCAGCTTTATCCTGCAGTACAGGGGTCTGGTCTGATTTCGGGAAAGAAGGAAAAGTGAAACTGTTTAGAGCTATGACAACATAATTAGTAGAAGAAATATTGAGGTACTTTAGTAAACTACTTTTAGTAACTACTAATACCACATACAAAAACTACTAGTCATATTTATAAACTTAGCTGAAGGGATAGTTCACCCAAAAATGAAAATTCCAAACCTGGAACAACTTGAGGGTGAGTAAATGATTACAGAATTTTCATTTTTGGCTGAACTATCCTTTAAGTAAAAGTATTATCTTGCATACCCTAATATACTTAAGGTATTGAGAGTAAAAGTAAAGGTATACTGTATTGTTCTGAAAAAATTATTCGTTAGGATGGTTTTGCATTAATATTACTGCTGCACTACTGTGTATGTTGCATTTTACTTCTGAATATGTT
>NW_015552558.1:1483573-1483923 GCF_001515605.1 Sinocyclocheilus anshuiensis
GTACTTCCTTACCGTCCACCACTGATTATTTTGAAAATGAAAGTATCAACATTTTGTCAGAATATTAACACATTGTTGCTAATTATATCAAAGGCTGCATCTGAAGGACTCGGACTGGTCAAACAGAGCACTGTTCAGCTGTGACAGCTGCCACTGAACATTGAGCTGTATAATGCTCTATTTTTATTCACAGTTTTATTTTTATGCTTAACTGCCTAAAAAAATCCGGGTTGCAAACCTGTCTACATATGAGCACCATGGTCAAGACAATAAACTATATAAAATTGCACCTTTGTAAGATGTAAGTCTGTGTGTGTGTGTGTGTGTATGTGTGTGTGTGTGTGTGTGTG
>NW_015552558.1:1483975-1484653 GCF_001515605.1 Sinocyclocheilus anshuiensis
CATATGTATCATTACATTATTCAAGTAAGCTCCAAGCCAATTCCCAAGCCAATTCCTGCATTTAAAGTTGTAATTCGACAAAGGACGCAGCAAACCAGTGTAACTTACCTGGCCTCGGTCTTGGCTAAGCCTGAGGTACATCACCGTCTCCTCCATTATGACATAAAACATAAAAACAAAAATGAGCAATTCTGGCTCCACCTATCCTGGCAGGATTGTCCTCTCGTCAGCTCTCCTCTCACACCGTTGCTATGCGACAGAGCACTAATCGGGAACCTCTGGTGTCGCAATTAGGAAATCCTGCGAAGGCGGAGCGTCCTTCATGCACTTCGGAGGGTCCTTCGTGCACTTCGAAGGCCAGGCCTGAAGTGTGCACACTCAACTTTGGGACACAGCTACTGTGTCACAGGTTGAAAACAAGCCCAACAGAATGACATATTTGTAGTATAATTAAAAGATGTATTTGATGGTACAACTCAGTGGCAGAAATAAAACTGTATTGCACCCATTACAAAAACACTTGATAGGCTACTCACCATCCCAAAAGTTTAGAAAAAATGTGGTTAAATATATAAGAAATTGTACTATATATATATATATATTTATATACACCCTGGACACCCTGCACCCTGATGTATGGTTTGTTAGGATAGGACAATATTTGGCCAAGATACAACT
>NW_015552558.1:1484890-1523604 GCF_001515605.1 Sinocyclocheilus anshuiensis
GAATCTCCATTGGCTAGTATATTTTTTTGTTTATATATATATATATATATATATATATATATATATATATAAAGTTATTGTTGCATTGCACCACTAATTGTCACAAAAAAAAGTAAAGTTTGTTACTGGAAAAGATCAATTCTTTTGCTCCTCTCATAGCTTCTCACGTAAGTGTTTGGAGTGTTATAGTGATAAGCGTGAATAGGGATATTAAGGACACACTGAAACTTGTGCATTGATTTAGTTCACTGGCATTGTTTTATTTAGAAACAATTTCTGTAATTAATAAAAACTGTAAGTTGTTATTGTGGAAAAAGAATCACTCTAAAAGTGAGATAAAACAGCCCAGTATGGATGAATAATCTGTGAAAATCAGCAAAAGTCCCACACACTGTATTCACTGAAATGTGACGCTCTGGAAAGCTGAGCTCATGTATAAAAAGGAAACATGGCACAAGCAGTAGAACATGTTATGAAGATCTGTCCCAAATATTAAAGTCAACTGTTTCCAAACTTAAGCAAAATAAAATAAATTACGGGTTAACAAAGATTTTGAAAAGTAATACATATCTATCTATCTACAGTTAGGTCCATATTTGACACAGGTACAATTTGTATTATTTTAGCTGTTGACCAAAGAATATTCAAGTTACAGTTATATAATGAATATGGAGGAATTGGAGGAAAGGTTAAGGAATTACAGCTCTTTAACATGTGCCTTTTTCAAGGGAGCATAAGTAATTGGACAATTGACTCAAAAGCCATTTTGTGGACAGAAGTGGGCTATTCCTTTCTTATTTTTACCTCAGTTAAGCAGGCAAACGGTCTGGAGTTGATTCCCAGAGTGCCATTTGCATCTGGAAGCTGTTGCTGTAAACCCACATCATGCGGTCAAAGGAGCTCTCCGTGCAAGTAAAACAGACAATTGTTAGGCTTCAAAAACAAAACAAATCCATCAGAGAGATAGCAGGACAATTCAGAGTAGCTAAATCAACAGTTTGGTACATTCTGAGAAAAAAAATAATGCACTGGTTAGCTCAGCAACATAAAAAGGTCTGGACGTCGATGGAGAACAACAGTGGTGGATGATCGAAGGATCCTCTCCATGGTAAAGAAAAACCCTTCACAATATCCAGTCAAGTGAAGAACACTCTCCAGGGGGTAGACGTGTCACTGTCAAAGTCTACAATCAATCAAGAATAGACTTTGCCAAAAAAACGACCACCTCTGGAAAAGTATTCTTTGGACGGCTGAAATTAAGATCAACCTGTACCAGAATGTAAAAAAGTATGGAGAAGGTTTAGAACAGCTCCTGATCCAAAGAAACATTATTTGTGAAACATGGTGGAGCAGTGTGATGGCATGAGCATGCATGGCTTCAAGTGGCACTGGGTTACTGTTGTTTATTGATGATGTGGCAGAAGACAGAAGCAGTTTGAATAATTCTGAAGTGTATAGGGATATACTGTCTGCCCAGATTCAGCCAAATGCAGCAAAATTGATTGGGTGGCGCTTTATAGTACAAATGGACGATGACCACAAACAGCAAAAGCAACCCAGGAATTTTAGAAGGTAAAAAAGTGGAATATTCTGCAATGGCCAAGTCAATCTCCTGATCTCAACCTGATTGAGCAAGCATTTCACTTGCTGAAGACAAAACTAAAGGCAGAAAGACCCACAAACAAACAACAACTGAAGTCAGCTGCAGTAAAGGCCTGGCAAAGCATCACAAAGGAGGAAACCCAGTCTCTGGCGTTGTCCATGAGTTCCAGGCTTAAGGCAATCATTACCTGCAAAGGATTCTCAACAAAATATAAAAAATGAACATTTTATTTATGACTATATTTATTTGTCCAATTACATTTGAGCCCCTGAAAATGGGGGGACTTGTGTCAGTGTCCAGGTATATATGTATATAGATGTTCTGTTTTAATTTGAGCTATTTTTGAGCAAGATAAAGTATTTTTTTGTCAATACAATATTTTTAATGCTTGTTAGTGCATCATGTCTTCAGCAGCACATGCTAATGACAAACTCTGCTGGAATGAATGGACTCTCGTGTCTCTCGTGTGATTCTCATGAGTACAGTACAGTATGAAGAGCGATCCAACATTTCCACAATGTTGCAATATGTTTTCATTTTTCACACTTGTCATTTCTTGCGTTGAGTTCTTCGGTCTTGATTTCCTGCTTTCAGAGCTCTGGCACCAGCAGTGCGGCTGTATTCAAGCAAACACAATGACCTTTAGTGTGTTTAATCACAGCTGTGTGTGTTTTCGGCCCGCTTGAGAAATGATGAACGCTGGAGCCGTGTTTCACTCTTTCTGCTGAGTCGAGGTCTTGCTTTGTTTGGAGGCCGAAGGCGATGTCACAGACCTCGTGTCTCTTCATCTATCAGCCTCTTTCTGAAATCTACAGCCCTCTGGTCTCTATCGATTCTGCCAATCATTTCTGTTCGCCTCCTGCTGAGACTCAAACCTGAAGCTGAAGCAGAGATGGAGATTCAGAACAGCGAGGAGGAACTCTGCTGTTTCCTTTAAAAAGATTAAAAGGGAAGTTATCTGATGGTTGAGGGATCTAGACATCAGATTATACTGAAAAATACAGCAGGGGAACACGGCTGTGATGTTTCTGGCAGCTTGTGATGTCAGTTGAGTTTGCCAGTGTGAGCGTCGTTTTTCCCATAATCCTCAGCTACAGCTAGTGTGACGGATGTGGTCTTTCTCCTCCTCTCTACGATGTGACTTGGACGAACACCACTGAGATCCGATAAGACACCGCTCTGTACAACGGACTCAATCTTTGTCCGAACCCCCCCTCCAATAAAGGCTCGGACACAATGCTGGTTGGTATGAATCTTTCTTTTCTTTACTGCAGGCTGTAAAATGAAATAAATCACCCTTTAGTGGTTATTTTGCTGCAGGCATAAGTGACCCACAGCGTGCAGTACACATTGCAACTGCTGTGTTGCGTCATAACAGTATTAACAACATCGCTTGACAGCACTAATATATATATATATATATATATATATATATATAAAGTTATTGTTGCATTGCACCACTAATTGTCACAAAAAAAAGTAAAGTTTGTTACTGGAAAAGATCAATTCTTTTGCTCCTCTCATAGCTTCTCACGTAAGTGTTTGGAGTGTTATAGTGATAAGCGTGAATAGGGATATTAAGGACACACTGAAACTTGTGCATTGATTTAGTTCACTGGCATTGTTTTATTTAGAAACAATTTCTGTAATTAATAAAAACTGTAAGTTGTTATTGTGGAAAAAGAATCACTCTAAAAGTGAGATAAAACAGCCCAGTATGGATGAATAATCTGTGAAAATCAGCAAAAGTCCCACACACTGTATTCACTGAAATGTGACGCTCTGGAAAGCTGAGCTCATGTATAAAAAGGAAACATGGCACAAGCAGTAGAACATGTTATGAAGATCTGTCCCAAATATTAAAGTCAACTGTTTCCAAACTTAAGCAAAATAAAATAAATTACGGGTTAACAAAGATTTTGAAAAGTAATACATATCTATCTATCTACAGTTAGGTCCATATTTGACACAGGTACAATTTGTATTATTTTAGCTGTTGACCAAAGAATATTCAAGTTACAGTTATATAATGAATATGGAGGAATTGGAGGAAAGGTTAAGGAATTACAGCTCTTTAACATGTGCCTTTTTCAAGGGAGCATAAGTAATTGGACAATTGACTCAAAAGCCATTTTGTGGACAGAAGTGGGCTATTCCTTTCTTATTTTTACCTCAGTTAAGCAGGCAAAAGGTCTGGAGTTGATTCCCAGAGTGCCATTTGCATCTGGAAGCTGTTGCTGTAAACCCACATCATGCGGTCAAAGGAGCTCTCCGTGCAAGTAAAACAGACAATTGTTAGGCTTCAAAAACAAAACAAATCCATCAGAGAGATAGCAGGACAATTCAGAGTAGCTAAATCAACAGTTTGGTACATTCTGAGAAAAAAAATAATGCACTGGTTAGCTCAGCAACATAAAAAGGTCTGGACGTCGATGGAGAACAACAGTGGTGGATGATCGAAGGATCCTCTCCATGGTTAAAGAAAAACCCTTCACAATATCCAGTCAAGTGAAGAACACTCTCCAGGGGGTAGACGTGTCACTGTCAAAGTCTACAATCAATCAAGAATAGACTTTGCCAAAAAAACGACCACCTCTGGAAAAGTATTCTTTGGACGGCTGAAATTAAGATCAACCTGTACCAGAATGTAAAAAAGTATGGAGAAGGTTTAGAACAGCTCCTGATCCAAAGAAACATTATTTGTGAAACATGGTGGAGCAGTGTGATGGCATGAGCATGCATGGCTTCAAGTGGCACTGGGTTACTGTTGTTTATTGATGATGTGGCAGAAGACAGAAGCAGTTTGAATAATTCTGAAGTGTATAGGGATATACTGTCTGCCCAGATTCAGCCAAATGCAGCAAAATTGATTGGGTGGCGCTTTATAGTACAAATGGACGATGACCACAAACAGCAAAAGCAACCCAGGAATTTTAGAAGGTAAAAAAGTGGAATATTCTGCAATGGCCAAGTCAATCTCCTGATCTCAACCTGATTGAGCAAGCATTTCACTTGCTGAAGACAAAAATAAAGGCAGAAAGACCCACACACAAACAACAACTGAAGTCAGCTGCAGTAAAGGCCTGGAAGAGCATCACAAAGGAGGAAACCCAGTCTCTGGCGTTGTCCATGAGTTCCAGGCTTAAGGCAATCATTACCTGCAAAGGATTCTCAACAAAATATAAAAAATGAACATTTTATTTATGACTATATTTATTTGTCCAATTACATTTGAGCCCCTGAAAATGGGGGGACTGTGTATAAAAACGGTAGGAATTCCTAAGCATTTTATGTTATATTTTTTGCTCAACCCCTTGAATTAAAGCTTAAAGTCTGCACTTCAATTTTATCTTAATTGTTTCAGTTTAGTTCTATTCTGGTAGCATACAGAGCTGAAATTATGAAAACTGTGTCAATGTCCAAATATATATATGGACCTAACTGTATCTTTATATATAATTCAAAATTTTAACAAAGAAAATATTAATAAATCATGATCCACACTCCTTACTAGTTGATGACAGTAATGCACCTTGCATCATATGCCAACCACTATAATATTCAGAAGAAGGAGGACCCTGGGAATTTATGGTGCCTTTTATTGCACCTGGGAAACTGGGACGCATACCGGACATTTGGATGAGTATTTGTATTACACTTCACACATTCAAATTGAAAAAAAAAAAAAAAACATGGAAGTATCCTAACAAAATAAATTTTTATATTGTGAAGAGTAAACCCAAATACCTACATCTGAATCCAAAATGATCACTTATTTATACATGGTATCAAAACGAAATGTTACATAAAACAAACGTGAAAGTTAAGGTTAGGATTAGGGTTAGGTTTAGTGATTAACTTTACACATAACACATCAGCTGTTCTGTACATCTGTACAGAGTATGCAATGCTAACAGTTTTGGCTTAAAAATTATTAAATTAATACTGTTTTCTTTACCATAATTGTACTAATATTGTAAAACAACACATACAGTGTGAGATTATGTGTGGCTTAAACAGAGGAGCTCTTATTTCTTCTGTCATCAGCATGTGTTTCTGCTTAAGCAGTGGAGAAACTGCAGTGATGAGGACTATGGTCATCCATCATCCACTGGTTGTTGTATAATTTAACCCCTCCTCCTTTGCATTCCCACGGTCATCAATCAGCGTTACAGTAGTGATGACACTCTGATGTGATTTCTCATCAATATCACATCCAAAAACCGCTGAACCTTTAAAACGGCTTGATAAGAGGAACGGGAAGGAAGAGGATGAAAGGAGAGAGAGATAGAGGAAAGACTGGCCTAGGGGATCTTCATTGTCTGCTGTAGATCCTCTTGATGTATTCACTCTAGTTCTGTTTCACTTGCAGGGAATTATTTGTTGACTTGCATTTTTAGAGGAACAAAAAGTCAAAGTTCCATCACAGAAATAAGATGCATGAAATACGATATGCTCTTTTTGATTAAACGTGTGACAGAGGGTGAAATTAGTTTCTAGGTGCACATAGATTTACTTTCTCACTCTTTCTGTCAGTTTTTAGCAGTATTTCTCCATCATCTTCATCATATTCATGTTCTTACGTACCATACACACAAATACAAATTAAAACACTGTTACTGAATATGGTAAAACTGATTTTGCTGAAAAATAGCAAAAGATAATATTGTTTTTTCTCTCTCTCTCTCTCACTTAGTAACTTTTTGTCTTGAGGTGTCAGGATGACTTTGTTCATCTCTGCAAAATGGTATCTGCTGATTTATTTTTGCATTTACTAGGGCTGTCAACATGACTGAAAAACTAAATTCGAATTTTCCACTTATATATATATATATGAACAAAATTCGAATTATATTCGAATTTAAAAGGCATAATTTCAGTTTGGGGGGAAAAAAGCTTTTGGCTTCTCTGCTGAGGCCACAAGAGGGCGCATCGAGCAAAATATTATGCACGTTTCTTCAAAGCGTAATAAAATAACATGACTATCTTTGAAAAAAAGTCCATAATGTTTAAAATAATGTTTATAAACCATATATAATTAATAACGTTGCTTAAACAATTAGAAAATATATATATAGTTTAATATATATATATGTATATATGTATAGTTTAATACATGTATATACTATATATGTATAGTTTAATACATGTATATACTATATATGTATAGTTTAATACAAAGGACCGAAAACCAATCACAAAGAGTAGGCTACTTTCTTCATTTAAAAACATGAGATACAGTGGGATGGGGAAAACCGCCATAAAGTCTTAAGACATGTCTTTTAAAAGTTGAACTTACATTAATTGTACATGGCTTTCTAAACATGCCGCTCTCTTGTGCGAGACACGAGTGCAACGCTGATAGATGCCCCGCTAGAAAATGTGATAAATATGCGTTCTGTGTGAACAGCTTGGTTTCAGTTTTGACGTAAACAACATATTCGCCACACTGATGCTCTCGTTTTCCGCTATATATTGAATGAACAACGTAGCAGCTCCGAATTAATTCGACGAATATTCGAAATTCGAATTTTTTTTGGACAGCCCTAGCATGTACCAAGTGTTTAGGTCTTTAGAGGGGGTATCTTAAATTTTGTATGTCATGACTGTTTATTTGTAATTAGTAAACTGTAAAACACACTAAGGACAGATCGCTTGAAGTAATGAACTTGCAGTTCATTAAGTGAGACATATGTTCACTGGCCAATTTACTACTCGTTAACGCAAATATCTAATCAGCCGATCACATGGCAGTAACTTAATGATCCTCAAGACATGGTCAAGATGATCTGCTGTTCAATCTGAGCATCAGAACAGGAAAGAAATGTCATTCAAGTAACTTTGAACATGGCATGGTTGTTGATGTTATCAGCGGAGGAAAGAAATTTAAGATCTCCATGTCTGTTTTTCCAAATGGAACGCTCACGCTGAGTTCTCGGGAACTCAGTATACCTCGCTTAACCCCAAGTTGAGAATTGAAGATGGCTGCTTCCTATGTGAAAAGTAAGTGAAAGCTACTGTATAAATACTATAATATCTATAAAGCTTCTGTTATATTCCCATGTCATTATTGAGTCATACACTCAATACTGCCCAACCTCTATCTGTGAACATGATGCTATGGTGTATGTGAGTGTTTGCAGTTACACAATGGGGTGTAATGCTCTGTTTTTGCTAACACTGCTAATGCTAACATGAGTGAACTCCATAACATTTTGTTCTGACTTTTCTACTGGAATTCGGTCCACTTGGGTGTGATGTCATTCCCAGCTCCAATATCCAACTTCCAAGGTACGCAGCATTAGACAGGCTGGTCTGAGTATTTCAGAAACGGCTGAACTACTTGGATTTTCACACACAAGCAACTCTAGGTTTCACAGAGAATGGTCTGAAAAAGAGAAAATATCCAGTAAACCATAGTTCTGTGGGCAAAAATGCTTTGTTGATGCCAGAGGTCAGAGGAGAATGGCCATAATAGTTAGAGCTGATAGAAAGGCAACATGAACTCAAATAATCACTCGTTACAACCGAGGTATTCAGAAGAGCATATTTAAAAGCACAACACGTTGAACCTTGAAAAAAAAAAAGCACTAAGAAAAGGAAACTGAGAAAACAATTTGCATGGGTTCACCAAAACTGGACAACAGAAGACTGGGAAAAGGTTGCCTGGTCTGATGAGTCTCAGTTTCTGCTGTTACATTCAGTAAGGTCAGAATTTGGTGTAAGCAATATGAAAGCATGGATGCATCTTGCCTTGTGTCAACCGTTCAGGCTACTGCTGGTGTTATAATGGAGTGGGGATACTTTCTTGACACACTTTGGACCCCTTATTACCAATTGAGTCTTGTTTACAGTTTTTTTCAACTGCTTACATTTTCAAAACCTTTCTTATTTTTTATTAAAAAAAAAAACTTTACACACAAATCCAAGTATTACACACACAAAATTCAAAATGCCTCGCATCTCTTGCAAAATGAAGCACTGCATTCAAAATATCACAAACACATCTCAAAAGCAAACATTTGTCTTACGTTGCAAACACCTTTGCCGTAATATATTTTTGTATATATCATATGCACACAGTTTTTCAAAACCTAAAGCTCTTCTTTTATGAGCTCCTGTGTACATTTCTGTACAGGTTTGAAAGTAATTGGTAAACACAAAAGCAAGATTGAAACCAATTTATTTTATTTATTTGTTTTACTGTAAGCATTTCTGGATGTGCATTTCAGAACATATTCTAAATGCAATATAGTACACAAACAAAAACATGTGGAGACAAAACAAAAGCATGAGTTTAAAGTAAAAAAAAATATATAGAAAAAACAACCTAAGCATCATCTCTTCGCCTAGCTGGATCTGGCCATAGCACTTCATCCACATCACAGGCGATGTCCTCTCTCACAAGACAGCGAGGGAAGAATCTTCTTGAATGGCGAATCCATCCTTGCACAGACCCTGCATCAATTAGGTCACAGGCCTCCTCCATGGCTTGAATGAGGGGTATCCTGACATAGGGCTGGAGATCGTAAACCTTCCACCGCCATGCCGAAAAAAACTCTTCAATGGGGTTGAGGAAGGGAGAGTATGGTGGGAGGTATTGGAGTGACAATTGTGGATGCGATGTCCTCTCTCGCAAGACAGCGAGGGATGAATCTTCTTGAATGGCGAATCCATTCTTGCACAGACCCTGCTTCAATTAGGTCACAGGCCTCCTCCGTGGCTTGAATGAGGGGTTATCCTGACATAGGGCTGGAGATCGTAAACTTTCCACCGCCATGCCGAAAAAAACTCTTCAATGGGGTTGAGGAAGGGAGAGTATGGTGGGAGGTATTGGAGTGACAATTGTGGATGATCATGAAACCAGTTTTGTACCAGACCAGTTTTGGACCAGAGCAGATCGGTGGAAAGATACATTGTCCCAGATGACAATGGATCTCATCTGCTCTGCATCCATTTCTTCTTCTGCTGTGACAATGTTGTGAAGTCTGTCTAAAAATGTGAGAATGTGGGCCGTCTTGTAAGTACCTAACTTGGCATGGCGGTGGAGGATCCCATTCTGCGTGATTGCAGCACAAATTGTGATGTTGCCTCCACGTTAGCCCGGGACATTCAAAATAGCTCTATGGCCAATGATGTTTCTCCCTCTTCTTACTTCAATCAGGTTAAACCCAGCCTCTTCCATGAAGATAAATTCATGTGGGATTGGATCAGCATCAATTAGCAAAACTCTGAGAAAAAGAAAAAAAAAAAAGAGAACATGTAAAAAGGTTCCGTGTGCAGTGGACAATACTGAAGTGTACATTACTTACCTCCACATATTCATGCCATAGGTATTTTACTCTTTCAGACTTTCTTTCAAATGGCACTTGGTAGACTTGTTTCATCTGTATGTGATGTTTTTTAAGGATTTGCCCCAGTGTTGATAGAGAGACCTAATCGACATTATTGAAAACTGTGTGATCATTCAGGATATTTGTCTGAATTTCTCTGAGACGTATCGCATTATTGGCCAAAACCATGTTTATGATAGCTCTCTATTGTTCCTCTGTGAATATGGGACCCCTTCCTCCTCTACGTTCTTGACCCTCAATCCTATGTAGATCAATCAAAATACATGTTACAGTAAATGTCACAAGACAGCACACAAGACATTGTCTTAAACATGGAACACAGTGAATGGTACCAAATAGTACTGATGGAGGTCATATAGTAGGCTATGTTGTACTGTAGACAGCAGAAAAAAAGTTGTTTTTTACCTGTGCTCTTGTCGAAATGTCCGAATTACTGTAGCAACAGTATATCTGCGGAGGTTGGGCTGAACTCTCTGTCTAGCCTCTCTCAATGTCAACCCATGGTTTACAACATGGTCAACCAAGGTTGCTTGAATAGCATCTGATAAATTTGGTCCCTGTCTTCTTTGTCCATGTCCTCCAGGTCTACCTCTTCTTCTCCCTCTTCCTTTTCCTCTCCCTCTTCCTTTTCTTCCTCCTCTTCCTCTCTCTACCCCCTTCCTCCATGGGCTGCCCCTCTCATCCTAACTCTTCCTCTTCCTCTTCCTCTTCCTCTTACTGTAACATTGCCTTTCATTTTTGTTGAAGACAGGTAAACTCACCTGTTGCCTTTTATATAGTGCTTACACCTGATCGTTGAGTTTACAGTTAAGCACCTAAGTGTCTGCACACCTGACGGCCATGTTTAATGAATTGGTTTATGGGGTGGTATTTTGGAAAGCAGTGTCTTGAAATGGCAAAGAAGTGACATTATGTTAGATTTCTGTGTCTTATGTAAAAAAGTGAGTTTAGTGTTTTGCAAAACAATGTGTGTAGTGTTTTGCAAAAAGTGTGATGCTGAGAATGTGCTTATAGTTGTGCAGATATGGGCTGAGGTTTTGCTCCTCGAGTGTAAGGTTTTAGTAACTGTGTGTTATTTTCAATTTGAGTGTGTAAGCAATCGTAAAAAACTGTAATACTTGTGTGGTGTTAATAATTAGAAATAAAGAAATAATTAAATATTATATAAATGAATTAAGCTAAAAAAAAGCCATGCAATTCATTTTCAAGTTCTATGAATTACTCCATATAGAAATGATGTGGTGTGTGTTTAAATACTATGTTTATGCAAATTATACATATCATCACAAGGGGCATTTCAAAGGGTGGTCTGATAAGATAATAATGTTGGTGTGACAGTTGGGCTTGTGGTTCTGGAAAACTCTTTTAGAATATCTCAGCTATTTTTAATGTAATTTATGCAAGTGGGCTGAAATGCTATGCCTCATCACAGAGAAGGAAGTTTTCAAATAAGCTTTTCTGTCACAGAGTGCCACTTTCAGCGCTTATGAAGTGTGCAGCACTCTCTTTGATTTATTTTTAGGACATTCAGTGACTATGAAAGAAGGACTTAGTTTGGGTACTTTTCAAAGGATATATAATAATAATGAACCAACAAACTTCTCACAGTGACATCTCAATATTACAATGCAAGTGAAATTATGGGAAGGAAATGCCAGAGGGTTAATATAATGCGTTCTTAAAGGTCTGGTGCATCATCCGAATACTTATATTGTACTTCATGCTTCTGATGAAGAACAAAAAAAATCAGGACACAATTAATACAGTTTGAAGGTTATTTGGACATCATGTTGAATACTTGTGTTGGCCTTGCAAGACTGTTCTGTGTGGTTATTATGATGCTATTAGTATGTTGTTATTACCATAATGAAAACTGATAAATTTAACTTTGGCAGTGCTATACCAAAACTAAATAAAAATAAAAACTAAATAAAATGTGTAAAAAATGATAACCTAAAAATGGTAACATCTAAATTCCTTACAAACATTCAGCTTTTTACTTGGGATGTTAATTTATGGACTGGAGTTGAGTGGATCACTTGTGGATTATCATGATGTTTTTATCAGCTGTTGGACTCTCATTCTGACGGCACCCATTCCCTGCAGAGGATGCATTGGTGAGCAAGTGATGTAATGCTAGATTTCTCTAAATCTGTTCTGTTGAAGAAACAACTTGCATTTAAATTTACATTACATTTATTCATTTGGCAGACGCTTTTATCCAAAGCGACTTACAATTGAGGAATACAACAAGCGATTTACCATATGGCAATAAACACGAGAAGTGCCCGTTATACAAGGTTTTAGTCTTCATTCAAAATGGTAAAAGCTAAGAGAGGAAGGGATAAGGATAATAAGAGAAGAGATGAAGTGAAGGCATAGATTTTTATTTTTATTTATTTTTATGAGGGGGCAGTTAGATGTTCACAGAAAAGATGCGTTTTCAGTTGTTGTTTCTTGAAGATTGAGGGATTTGGCTGTCCGGATAGAGTTGGGTAGGTCATTCTACCAACAGGGTACGGTGAAAGAGAACGTCCTGGAGAGTGATTTTGTGCTTCTCGCCAATGGGACCACAAGCCACAGCTTGCTTACCAACCGCAGGCTTCTGGAGGGGATGTAGATGCTTAGGAGCGAGCAAAGGTAGTGGAGCCCGTGGCCATTCAAGCACCAATGACTTGAACTTGATGTGAGCTGCGATTGGTAGCCAGTGCAGAGAGATGAGAAGTGGTGTGACATGGGCTCTCTTGGGCTCATTGAAAACAAAATTCATCTACATTTTGGATGACCTTATTATGAGTATATTTTCAGCAAATTTTCATTTTTGGGTGAACTATTCCTTTAATGTAACAATTGCCGGTTATTAATTTTTACAGTGTAGAGAACAGTGTAGAGAAAAAAATTGTATGATAGTCATAAGAGACTGAAGGGTGTGACGAGTTTGGTGGATGTTTGATAAGCTATTTTTAATAGTCCTAGTGATCCATTTTTTTTTTTCCAAATTAAAGTTCATAAAGCAAAACAGAAATTGTGTTTTCAGCAGGAGTCTTCATTTTAAGTTATTGGATGTGGAGGATGTTATATTAACAATTCCAAGGTCTCCTGCATTAAAGTTAATTTCCTTGCGCTCCTGAAGCACAGACATGTCATTTACACTGATGCAACTTTAATATCCTCCCTGAAAGTTAATGCTGAATCAGTATAGAAACACCTCAGCCTTGCTGGAGAGAACATTGTGGATCTGAATGAATCTTTCGTCTTTGAGTCACATCACTGAGTAATGGAGTGTGAAAAAAACTGATTGTGACGCAGGTTGGAAGTAATGAAATATTAACTGTTGAATATTGGTAAGTGATTGGGATCACTATATCCATCTGGCCCCTGGGAAAGAAATGTTGGGGAGTCCAACGGTCATGTGAATTTCACCCTGACAGTGTACTAATCTAAAATGATATCAACTACCGCAGATACCCTCCACCATGGCACCGATTTCTATGCATTTCAAATGACTTTCCATTGTCAGACATCAGTAGCCGTTTAAGGGTTTGTGTGCAAAGCAGGAAAGCTGTTGGCTTCTCCATCCAATCCATTAATGTTGAAAATGAAATCTATATTTTTTATAAATTGCTTGTGTTTCTCTTGGTTTACTTCCACTCTGTCTCTGGACTGCAAAGCTTTCCAGAGAAACAGAAAAAAAAGATTAATTTAAACCCCATACAAAAGAAACTACACCTAATTAAATCTAAGCTATTTTTATTAACTGTATGCTGCTGTTTCATTACTTTTTCTTGTCAGACTAAAACGCTGTGCAGTGTCTTAGCTCATAAAAATTTTATTTTTTTCATGTCAGATCTTTAATTCTGCTTGTATAACATCTTAAAGTTGTAGTTCACCTATAAAGTGGATCGGAAATAGAAACAGGTTCAGGAGAACAAGCTCTAAAACAGCATATGATTTCTGAACTCATGTGGCTTTGTCTGAAACATATACTGAAATTTAGTGATTGATTGTGATTCTAGATCTTACAGTTTTTTTTTTTAATTGGTTCAGTACTATTTTCACAAGCAAGTGGTACATTTTCAAAACTCTTAGTACTAATCTCGCAACAAATCATCAAAAGTGCACTTTTTTCAAACATTTCAGCATATTTTCAATTGTTTTAGTACAATACACACAATCACAAAATATCCTTTTCACTACACAAAATAAGTGTTTCATCTATATAAATGTTTCATTCACAGTAACTGCCTTTCATAAAGCTCTTACTATCAAACTTTTCATTTGCATGAATTCTTATTCAGTTTAATACATTTGTCTATTATTTAATCTAACTCATCTTGATGGTTAATCAGTGAATCATTTGGTACATCTATAGATATAGATTCAATAGAGATATAGTTTCTATACAACCTGATTGCAATTTAGGATAACCAAATGCAATGCATTATACATTTTCAAAACTCTTAGTACTAATCTCACAACAAATAATCAGAAGTGCACTTTTATTTCAAAGATTTATGCATATTTGCAATTGTTTTGGTACAATACACACAATCACAAAATATCCTTTTCACTACACAAAATAAGTGTTTCATCTATATAAATGTTTCATTCACAGTAACTGCCTTTCATAAAGCTCTTACTATCAAACTTTTCATTTGCATGAATTCTTATTCAGTTTAATACATTTGTCTATTATTTAATCTAACTCATCTTGATGGTTAATCAGTGAATCATTTGGTACATCTATAGATATAGATTCAATAGAGATATAGTTTCTATACAACCTGATTGCAATTTAGGATAACCAAATGCAATGCATTATTTTGTACACTAAAAGTGATTTATCTAAGATGATAACCACTATTTTGTAAGTTTGTGTTTGTGTGCTTCAGGTAAACCATATTTTATGAGGACAAAATTTCGTCACAAAGATGGCAATATCTGAAATCATTGTCCTTTTTTGGGCCATATGAAAAAAAAATTTTTTTGTAAGGGTAGGTTTAGGAGTAGGGGGATACAGTATAAAACCCATTACTCCTATGGAATGTCACCATAATGATAGGAAAACCTGTGTGTGTGTGTGTGTGTGTGTGTGTGTACTTATTGTAACCATATTCTGGGGACAAATTGGTACCCAGAAGTAAGCAAAACTTGAAAAAATCACCGGAAACCTCCCTTTGAGGATGTCCTCATTTGTAAAACCGTGTGTTTTACTATTTTTGAACATACAGCAGAACACAAGGGAGAGGAACTGATCAGAGATTGATCAGAGATGTATCAGAAGAAGGGAGACAGATGGCATCACATACAGCATTTTACATTACATTATGCCATGTTATACTGCATATAGAAGTATTACCATGGTAAAGACTACACATTACTATAACTCACCCTTCATCTGAAAAGTTCAGCTAGAGTAAAGATTCGGTCATATGGCACAGTGAGGACATTTACTGCATTGACAGTAAACTCTGTTCTAGCACAAAACCTTATGGCCATTTCATACCTTCATCACACCTTTTGATAACACGCTGTATAAATACTTTTACAAACATTATGGATTTTATGTGAGATATGCAAGTTAGGTAATGTAAGTGTGTTTTCCAACATGACAGTTATTGCCTGTATTACTGTAATTATTTCAGCAACAAAGGTGATTTAAAACATGAATCTTGCATGGTTTGCTCTTGAATGAACTGATTGTTAAAAGTACTAAATTGAAAGAAGATCTTACTGTTGTGTTTTGGTGATTAAACCAAATGTTCTCAATACATATCACAATGATCTTGTGTTCTGAAACAATGATTATGTTGAATGAAAATGTGCAACTACAATGAAATCATGAGATTAGGTTTTGAAAGAATGACTAGTGGTGTTACAAGTGTGATCAGTTTAAAGTTTTGTACTAAGAGTTTTGAAAATGTACACCTTACTTATGAAAATAGTACCAAACCAATTAAAAAACCTGTAAATGTAATTCATGCTTTAGCATATCCAAACCTGAGCAACCTGTTTACAATGGAACATATTTCCAGATGAAACAGGATATGCAATGATGAAACATTGTATGCAAAAAAACTTTTGTATGCAAATCTAAAGTGTGTTCCTAAGGCAAGACACCAGAGGCAAAAACATGCAATGGTCAATTTTGAGTTGTGGGCTATTAGTTTTTTTATTTTATTTATTTTTTTAATAACATATTGTTTCAAACTAGAGAAAAGAAGACATTCAAAATATATTTTTAAGAAATATTTTTATTGCACTTCATCTACATTTCAATAATAATACTTACCTTATAAAGCCAGAAATATCCACTTTAGTAGCACTTACATACAATTTACAGTTTTATTCCTATCTGTATTCTGTATATTTTTACATAGGGGTTTGTTCATATATAATTTGCCCGATTTTAGACATTTATTTATTATTATTATTATTATCATTTGGACAATATTTTCTGATAAAAATCCATAGATATAGCTCTTACAGTTTTTCTGAATTGCTAAAACACTTTTCTTGAAACCATCATTCATTTTCTCAAAACACAAATCCAAATACTCAAACTAAATTCACGAAACCTCTGACTCTTCCATCAAAATCAAACAATCACTGCAAAACCATTTCACTTGCAATCAAAATCAAACGGTGCTCTCAGATCACACACACACGAGTCAATAAAATAAACACTACAGAGCATTCATTAGACACTACAGAGAAAAATGGAGAACACAGCATCCAGAACATTACAGAAAAAAGTATATTGTATTGAGTAAACAATTTTGCAATTCTTTAAAAAAGTATAGTAATTGCAACTGAGTAAGGTGAATATATTGTATAGGCCCACTGTATGTACTGCAAGAATAGTATTTTGCTGAATATTGAATAGTACTGAATGTTTGTATATATTCAGCACTTGGATACTGCAAAAATACTGCAGTCCAACTGCAAACGCCAAAAAGGTTAAATTAAACTCTAAATAAATAGCATGTTATAGTACACTCAAATACTGTAAGTTGTGCAATTGTAAAATCAGGGTCAATGAGAGATTAATTCTGTCTCCGCATCATGTCTTTGTGCTTGAGTCCGGCCTGAGGACTTTGTCCACATCACAAGTAATGTTGTATTTTTTGCTAGAAAAAGAGAAAAAAACCCTCTGGTTTGACAGATCCAGCCTTGATAACACTCTTTACAGTAAACCTAACTCTTTCTCTCCTCATCCTCTTCCTCCTAATCCTCCACTTCTTATATGTACTCTTCCTCCTCTCCTTCTCAGATTGTTTCCATCTATTGTTCGTATCATCATTCAGTCACCTGTGCCACTTGTGCACTCTGAACTGGCTCATATTATGTACAGTTGGTGTGATCATATCATTAGAAACAAGTGTGAACAATTTTGAATCGTTGTGTTTAAACGATGACAACTGTGCTTTAGTTGTGTTTAACTTTTGGCGCTTTTGTTTAGCATTTTGCAGCACAAATGCATCACAGTGTGATAAGTGTTTAAGTGAATGAGAATGTGTTTAGAGTTTTGCAAAAAGAGTGCATGAGATTTGCAAATAGAGCCTAACTGCCTGAACGTGTTTAAAGTTTAGCAGAAAGAGTGCTTTATTCGACAAATTGGTTTAAGCTAGTGAGAATTTGGTTCAGAGATTGGGGTTTAGTGTTTTAGCAATTCAGAAAAACGTAAATGTCCCTCATGCTTTAGCATATCCAAACCTGAGCAATCTATTTACTACACAAGCTATAATGTGATTTCAGAAACATATAGTGCACAATAATTACATTTGTTACTGTAATGGCACTGTAATTTCCTTTCTGTAACATGGTCTCGTACCAGTTTCTATTTACTTAAATTTTTATTTTTGTGAAATACCCCTTTCAGTGGCTAATTTATAGATATTTTCTAAATATTGGTGTTTTGATAATGCAAAAGCAGTGCCTCAATCAACTGGGGTAGTATGGTGATATATATGAGTTATTTAAGTCCTTATTTATTCATCCTTATTTTTTATAATATTCACCTAAGGTGTCTTAACGTTACCTCAATTCACTGAAAAATGTCTTCTTTCTTCAGGTCTTCAGAGTAAAGCCAGATCTTCTCGCATCAAGTAGTCAGAGTAAAAACTAACAGTGGTGGATGCTGAGAAAACCCAATCCAGTCTGGGAACTTCTGTATCAGCATGAACTCTGCTTTTCCCTGTTCCTCAGTAAAGATGGAGGCAGCTGCAATCGTACTCTCTGCAGAGAATTCTGATTAATGCTCCGTTTGTGTTTGTGTGCCACCAGCAGCCAGCGGGGAGGGATCAGAGTCTTTTACAGAAGGAGCAAATGCAAATGGAGGTCTATTCTTGAAGATGCACTGCCCACCAGAGAGTTGTGTTTTGGTTATGGGGATGATTTGATGTTTTTACCCACTTGCATTAATGCATTTAATGAGTTTATAATTCACAATGAAACAGTTACATTATCATGCATAACTGTATTTTAGTTTAGAGTTGCTTGCCTTAAAGATTCTGTATTAAATTGTAACTGTCTTCTATTAAAAGATAACAGGATTAAAAGATTTTGACTTAAATACAATAATACTCAAGTGTTATGGTTGTACTTTCACAACATAATGACGGTTTCATATTTTAATCATTTATGTTGCAAAAATGCCCTTAACTGCATTAATGTACATGTGTTTGTACAACCTGAAAGAGATGCAATTCAGCAGTAATTCAATAGCATGTGTGCCCTTTTTTAATAGAGGTCAAGATGTATTTACCCTGGAATATTCCTTTAAAAGAAAAGACCTTCAGTTGTAATCTAGCACAGCAGTGAAATCAATGGAATATGTAAGATCTGTAAACATAGAAGCATTGCATTAAATTATATGACACCACAGTCTGTGTGTTAAAGTCAACAAGAAACCTTGTTCACAACCCATAGATAGATAGATAGATAGATAGATAGATACATAGATAGATAGATAGATAGATAGATAGATAGAAAGATAGGCAATTTCAATGGATAAAATTAAATGGGTATTCTGGATAAAAAAAAGTCTTTGTTGAAAAATCGGCTGGATCCACAAGAACTTAAGGAGCAAAATGGTCCTGCAGATCTCTTGTGTGTTTGAGGAGAGAGCTGTTCTGATGCAGCAGTAGGACTGAACAGCCACTGCACTGAGTAAAGTGTAGGGCAGGCTTTCTACAATACATCAAAGCCTTTAAAAGAGACTGATTGATTAAAAGAGAGAGTGGGTGGCACTCCTCTCCAGAGCTTTCTGAAAATGGCTTTCAGCTGAGATGTGCTTCATAGCAACGCAGATAAATATTTGTCTTTATAAAGGTATTGGAGGAAATGCAAATTTCACTGGCTTGTCTTCTTATTACACAGGTTTTATGACAAAACTCTCTGGAATATTTGATTTCCTCTATTACTATTTTGCATCGTATGCATCACTCGGAAGTCTCTTTCTTGACAACAATAACAATAACAACAACAATAATACATTTGTGATTTTACTTTATTTAATTTAATTTTAAAAGTATCAAGATACTTCCTGTTAGATTTTTGTGTTACATAAAGAATTGTGTGTTGTGTTTTGCAAAAAGAGTCAAAGGCTGAGAATTAGTGTATGGTTTTGCAGATTTGGTGTGTGGTTCTGGTGTTTGAGTGTCAGGTTTCAGAAATTGTGTGACAAGTAAAGATTTTGTGTGTAAGCAGTTGAAAAAAAAAACTGTAAGCAAATAAAATAGCAAAGCTAAATGATGATGGATGATGGATAGATGGATGAGCACTAACATCACTTAATTAGATACAAAAAAAACATGTATCATGTACCATGTAACATGTATCTGCTCTAATTATGTTGTATACTGTAATAGACATTGAGCTGTAAAATGATACCTGATTGCCAAAAGAAGGTTTTTGCAACAGTGTTATGAATTAATCTCATTAGTGTGTAAGACTATGTTGTTGTGTGTGCATTTCTGAGGACTTGTGTGCCATGTCTGAGGGCGAAGTTTGTTTTTTTCAGCAAGATTGAATAGTTTTGAGTGGAGAGCTTCATTTTTACCTGAAAATAGGAAGTATGGGGAATTGGGTGAGAAGTTATGGATGTGTGTTTAGAGTTTCGAGAAACTAAATTTTTTGAGTAAGCAATCGAGAAAAACTGTATTCTAACACTAACCCTGACCTTACAAACATATTTTGCAATAAAAAAGTGAACTATTTTGCTTGTACATGTGGTATACGTTTGTATATTTTGACATTCCTACATTTTAAAGTTTTATAAACCTCTTTTAATATTTTTGTCTAATACAACGCTACAGATTTTTTGGTCAATATTTCTCTATGATCTATTTTTTGCCTTCAAAAGTGGTTCATTTTGCAGCGAACACAGGTGTGCTTTGAATTGCAATTAATATTAAATTTCTCTTTTTGTTATTACAGTAACATAATGGAAAACACCCAATAATTCAAACATGGCAAAGCTACTGTGCTATTTTCATGATTTTGATGATAAATTTAAGAGTCCAGGATATTACAGGTGCAAATATCTGTGTGAATTAATACTATCTATAAATCATATGGCTGCAGTTTAATAAATCAATATTTCTCTCAATTTCTTTAGAACATGCCGAGAGATGTTACATGCAGAAACATGCTTTCCTCATGAGAAACTGCCATGCACTTGTTCATTTGCTTTCTCTATATTTTATATGTGTAAACTTCAAATTCTTCTTAGCTTATGAATTAATTACTATTGCTGTGGGGCATGGGGAAGTCTTGCAATTTTATGGAAATTGTTGTGATAATATAAACCAAAGGATCTCATATCTCCCCTGTCATGTCCTCACAGCTGGGTGAAATATTATCTAAATGTGAATCAGGCATAAATTACAAATACGGGTTGGGAGAGGACAGTGGGGAAATAGTTTTTTCTTTTCTTTTCTTTTCTTTTATGTGCAGTAGAAAAAGATTTAATGTGCAAATGTTGGAGCCTTCAAACATTGAATGACAACATGTGCAAATGAGTCGGACTCATTGTGATCATGTCAGTAGCCGCATCACAGCTCAGTCACAGCCAATGAAAGTACAGCCTCACACAAGAACCCACAATTCCTTTTGTAGTTCATTTTACAGTTTTTCTCGATTGCTAACACACAATTCACCATTTTCTCACAACTATAATCACAATCTCAAAACTATACACCAACTTGTGCAAACTTCAAAACCTGTCAAATACACAGACTATTTTCCTGCCTAGAGAACACTAGTGAGATCAATTCAAAACACCGTTACAAAAACCTCCTTTTGGGAAATAGGAATCCTTTTGCTAATCAATGACTGTTACAGTATACGACATAAATAGAGGGATGCAGATACAGTAAAATTCAGCATTAAACTGTAAGAAAAGTTTACTTTCGTTACACTACTGTAAAGAGATCTTACAGTAGATGAAAAGCACTAGAAGAGTAAAGTTCAAAAACCAAACAACAGAATATACAGTAAACCAACACACATTGGAATATACTGTCAGTTACTGTAAATAAATCAATTCATTCATTCATTCATTCAGCATCCTCTGCCAAATTGCATTACAGTATTGGTAGTATCCTTATTTGTTATAGCAGTTTCTTAGTCTTCTGACAAAAGACTTCTCTTCCTCCCCTAGACAGTCGTCTCTCAGTTCTGCATAAATAGTGTACATGTTAGGACTACTTGGCTACAAATAAATTCAACAGTAATGAGTTTAAGGGTGTACAACATGTGCTACAGTATTTACTATACATCGAATAATGAAAGTTCTCTCATCTGAAGTACTGCTGTTATGTACTGTAATTATAGTGTATGTGTATTGTGTAAGTAGTTTTGAAACCTTTTAGATGAACCTGAAGGCCAACTTCCCCCATGGTCAGTCCATGCAGAAGAACATGGTCAACTATAGTGCTTTGTATTTCATCAGGAACAAATGACATTTGTCCTCATCCCCTTCGTTTTTATTTTCCCCTCCAATTCGTCTTTGTCTCCCACTTCCAGGATTCATTTTCCAAAACTCATAATCAGCTGTGCTCTTGTTCATATCATCCTGAGATTCTGACCGGTGTGTCATCAGTTTTGCTGCTTAATGTTCACACATGGATAAATGTATGCTGTTTGAGTTCATTTTGTGATTCTTGAGGTAGTTATATTGTGTGTTTGTGTTTTCTGAACGAGAACATGGTTAAACCTGTGCAAAATGATGGCGTTTTTGTGTAGAGTTTTTGCAGAAAACACTGAGCAAATTGGAACGTGTGTGCAAACAGGGGAAATGTGTTAAAAGTTTTGAGAAACGTGTCTTCATTTCGAGAACTGTATGAATGGTTTGGAAAATTGGGTTAAATGAATCAGTTATAGTGTGTTAGCAATCGAGAAAACTGTCATAAAAATAATATTTATTAATAATATTAGTAATTAATTATTTTTTAATAAGAATAAAAACTTAATAAGGTCCAAAATCGAAAAACCAATACTAATAATCATAATGAAAATAAGTGAACATCTATGAATAGAGTTTAGCCGCTTTTAATTCAGAATAACATCATCTGTAAATGTATGAAAGACCACAAACTAGCATATAATAAGAAAATATATCAACAATGTGTTGTTTAAAGCAGTGGTTCTCAGCCTTTTTGTCCAACAAAATATTTGAAGGCCCCCTATATTCGCTAATGTATTTCTGCTGTATTTATGACAATGCTGCTTGTAGCTTCAACTGTCTTATAAACAGAAACTGAGAGTTAAAACAAGAAATGAATAAATCCACATACCTCAGTTCATGATTCCAGAACTAGATTTTCTGTATGTATATGTATCAAGTTGTAATTGAGATGCAATTGAGAACTTTTTTATTTTTATATTTTTTAAAGATTATTTGGTGCAATGAAAGCTTACATTCATGTCAAAACAATTTTAGTTATATTCACTATTTAACATTAATTTAATTAACTTGAGTGTAGGCAACTCATTTTTATCTTTTTTTTTTACAGTGCTGGCAAATCTGAGTGCAGAATGAGCCATCATTGAGATCTCTTCTGAAACTACAAGAGTTCTTCATAAGTTTCAGTTAACTCTCTATTTATTCGTAATGCTTTCAAGGATAAACATTTGAGGTAAAAAAAGAGCTATTGTTCTTGAGTGTCAGTGTCAGTCAGTGTATTTTCATTGATTGATTGTTGAATCTTCTTGTGTTTACCCGTCAAACTGTCAGGTCTGAGTAACACTGAAACCATTAAAAGATCTCTATTTCTTATCTCACTCTTGCTTTGTGTGTATTTGCAGCATGTACACACAAACACCCACATGTAACATTGACATGTGCTGTGGGACTAGAGGTTTCCCAGGCCTCAGCCTTACAAATGGCTGAAGATTAATTGGCTTTTTAAAGGTTGCTGTGGTTTAAGACGTGCCCACACAACAGCTTGCTCAAGGAATTCTCCAACATCTGTTCTTGAATCTATGAGTAATCTCCTTATTAAAAGATGCAGGTTGAGGAGATCACCGCCCATCTGTTCGAATATGAGCGTCTCTAGTGTGCACAAAGAGCCTGACTGCTTTACTTATACATATGTTCCACAGCTCACTGTATGTTGTCTCTCTCATGTGTGTGTGAAACACATGATGGTTGACACATAATTGACATGCCTGTTCAAAACACATTGGTCTGGACTATGATCAAGCAGGCTCAATGTATCAAGATGCTGGGATGCCCTGAGGCAGAAACTGTCACCACCAACTATCAAAGCCTCGTACAAACATGACATACTGTACTTTTAACTTAACTTTAATTTTAAGAATGAGGTTATGTTTGTTACATATTATACAATGGAAATGCAATAAAGTAATTGATGCAGATAAAATGATAAAAACAATTAGACTGCAAAGTTTAAATGCAGCAGTGTTATTGTGGGTGGCTATACCGGGGCATTGCTACATAATTGCTATGCAGTTGCTAAAGGAATTATTTATTTGCCAGCTCTCAACTCTCTATGAAATTCCAATCTCTGTATGGATCAGTTCCCCCTTTGAAAAGTCTATGGTATTTTTTTCGTTAATTGTATCTTTCCTCAGGCAAAAATCATTAGTCTGATCATTTAGAAAAGTAGTGAAGTGAAGTGATGTCATGCATACTCAGAATTTGTGCTCTGCATTTAACCCATCCAAGTGCACACACCGTGAACACACACCCGGAGCAGTGGGCAGGCATACTGCTGTGGCGCCTGGGGAGCAGTTGGGGGTTCGGTGCCTTGCTCAAGGGTCTCACCTCAGTTGTGGTATTGAGGGTGGAGGAGAGCACTGGTCATTTACTCCCCCCACCGAATATTCCTGCTGGACCTGAGACTCAAACCTGCAACCTTCGGGTTACAAGTCTGGCTCTCTAACCATTAGGCCACAACTGCCCCAGTAACAGCACAGCTCTCCTCAACAAACTGCACGATTTGCGCATCATTCATGTATGTCATGCAAATGCGGATGAGTTGCACAGCAAAGTTTATTACTGAGGGTGCATGAGGAGTTTGTTCAACACTATGAGGAATATTTATGAAATATGTAGGGCAACCAGATAAACACTGGAAATCATTAAAGTTTAATTGTGTGGTGTACTTGTTCATATGGAAGAATGAGATATTGAAATAGTACTCAAATGTTTTTGGCAAAGGCAGGTGCAGTATTCCAAGACTGGAGAACAACTGCTTTAGATTTATTTTTTTTAAATATGAGTTGATTGAGTGATTGATGTGATATCAGGTTTTACAGTAAATTCTCTCAATCTGAGCATAGTTGAGCCAAAGCTGTCTGTGACAGGATATATCTAAGACATCTGATTTCAGTCAGACTCAGTTTAAACAAAAAGTGTAGTTACTTTCCCTGTGACTGGTAGTATGGTGACTGAAATATTTACTACAATAAATAAAGACAATGATCTTTACTTTTAAATCACTTAGAAATTGTATTTTTATCATTTTATCATTTATTTATCTATTTTTTTTTTAATGATGTCTGATAAGTGTCATTGCATTGTGAATGCAAACATAGTGCATGGTTTGTGCAGTAAAGGTGTCAGGGTTCTGTCACTTCGGTCTGGTTTATTCTTAGTTTGGTGACACTCTATCGTCTTGTCTTCGTTGAGAGCATGTGGCTTTGAGTGGGCTCAGGTTGTATGCTCTCTTGTTCGTGTGATATACTGTATGTGTAGAGTGATGTTTTTAGTTCTCTGCACTTCTGTAAAGTTCGGTTTTTGTTTGTTTTTATTTTATTATTAATAAGCCCATTGCATCATGCATTTGAGTCTTTGCCTCACCCCTAACTCAATACAAGACAAAAGGAGTAGTTCGCCCCCCAAAAAAAAGAAAAAAGAAAAAAAAAATGTATATACCCTCAGGTGATCCAACATGCAGATGAATTTGTTTCTTCATCAGAACAGATTTGGAGAAATTTTGCATTACATCACTTGCTCACCAATGGATCCTCTGCAAGTGAATGGGTGCCGTCAGAGAGCTCAAACAGCTTATAAAATCATCACAATGATCCACAAGTATCCACACGACTCAAATGTGTAAAACAGATGGTCAAAAACAGAAATAAACATTAACAGGGCATTCATGCAAACTGACATGAAGTTACAGTAAGACAGATTGATGGATGAGAGAGACTCCGTAGCTATAAGAGTATTCAATGGCATAACATCAAATGCTTTTGTGTACAAACTATTGCAGCACACACTGCATTTACTGAATTTGGAAACACTCAGGATCACAGAGCTGCTGAAAGGACCAGGAGACCTCAAAAATTAGATTATACACAATGACTATTATAATGCACAACTATATTATCCTGTCACCACTATGATGCAACACAGAGTCACATTAACATTCTCAATATAGGAAAGCAGCGCACAGACAAAAATCTCAGAGGACTTAACTAAAGGTTGGCAAATCAACACACTCTCAAGGTTACTGATTCAGCACTTTTGTGAAAACTCTCACAATTTATATTCACCACTTAATTCTACACATGAATGCCAAAAAGTCCATTGAGTGGGATTTGTTTTGCTTTCCCCTGTAAATCTTCCATAAGCCACTCTGCTCCATTTCATTCTGCTGGTAAGATTTAGCACTGAGTGTTGTTGGAGTAAATGTGTAAAGTCGAGTAATAGAAACACAAATGGTGTTCAACTGAAATGAATTGTTCAATTAAAAGAACCAGCAAAGCATTGAACTATCTCTTACGTAAGATAATAAGTCCATGAGACTTATGTGCATGTTCTCAGAAACTGGTTCTAAATTCTCGTATTTAAATAATAATGAGGGTGAAACCTGCACACTGTACTGTGTAAAATACAGTCTAAAGTTAAACACTACATGTGTTGTTGAGTGCCTTGGATAGATTGCTTTAGCTTTTTTCATTCATTATTCTCAAGTCAATTTGAGGGAAAAAAAATCTAAATGTAAATATAAATGAAAAATAATTTAATGGAAAACCTGGAATATTGGAATTTAGTGGAAACCCTGAAATAATGGAAAACGCATCCAACAAACAATATGAGACATAAACAATTATTCAAGTGTTTTCTGAATGTCATATTGTAAAACTAAAATACAAGACAAAACAATTGCAGTACACATCCTTCGAAACTGCCTAAAAATCATTTTCATCCATCAAATTTTATTGACAACAATCCTATATAAAAAAATCAAGATTCTTAATACCTCAATCTCATGAGGTGTATAGAAAATGTCAGATTCGGCTCACCCAGGTATTCTTAGCAAACGAAGAGTGATAGCAGTTTTATAGTTTTGCCATTTTTCATGGCTTAGCACATCATACCTGTCACGATATCGCCATCAGTTATCCAAGATGGACAGGCTCACCATGTTTGGACCTTAAATGTAGCAGAACAGAGTGAGAGCCAAACACGTCCTGCTCTGTGATTAGGGGATAGATTTACCCTGCAGTTTGATTAATCTGTTCCTCTGCACCTGCTGATGGTACACTAAACTCCACACACACACACACACACACACAAACATCATAAGCACTGGGATCGATATGGCTTTAGAAGTCACACTGAACTGGAGATGATGGAATTCTGCTCTAAGCCTTGAGAATCGCAACGCCAAAGTACAAAGGATACATTTTTCGAAACTAGTCTTATGGTATTCCTTTTGAAGTTGCTTAGCTAGATGGGTCAGATATTGTCAAATATCTTTCTCATTGTTTCCAAAGGCTGTAATATTTTTTTAAGACCAGAGCTGTCACTGGCCAATCACAACATTCATTCTGAACCACCAACAAAAACTCAATGAGTTATCTTACTGTATAATCATATAATATAATATATCTTACTGTATAATACTCTAATATGCCCTTATAGAAAATAAGCATCTTTATGTTTTCCAGATCACAGATCTTGGGTATGAACTTTATAAATGAACTGCAGAGGTTAAAAGTCAACACAAAATATCATTTACAACCCATTTTAGTTCCCAAATGTAACAGAGTACATTTTCAGCCCATTTTAATCTAACTGAATTGGTTTCTAATGAAATAATTCATGAAATCTCAGAATAAGTAGCTATTAAATCTTCTGCTGAGTGAAAATGGCAATGGTGTACTGAAAATTGACATGGTCTAAATCTATAACCATTATTGAAAAAAAAAAATAGAGCAACATAGGGCAAGACAATGACAAATCAGAAATTAATTTGATTGTGAAAAATGTGTTAAAGGTGACATATCATGAAAATCTGACTTTTCCAGGTTTTAAGTGCGAGAATGTGGCAAGTGGTTTAATGTTTTGTGGAGGGTGGTTTAAATGTTGTTTGGAAAATATTTAATGTAGACAGACTTGGAATACAGTTGGAATATTTATGAAATGTTGTTGATGCATAAATATGATTTTAGGACCTAGCTGGTGTAGTTACAGCATGTACCAGCAGGGGCTAAAAGGTTCATTCTTAACCCCTTGGATATGTAATGCCAGCTGAAAAGTCAAAGGGTGGAACAAGCACACAGTAAAAAAATCACAAGCTGAGAAAATTCAAAAACTCAAGGCAACTAGCTTCAGGGCGTTTTTGAGTTTATTGAACTTATTAAAAAAAATGTTGTATCAGCTTAATTAAATTTCATCAAGCACAGTCTGAGTTCAGAATTAATGTTATTTATTTATTTGTTGATACACATTCAAACAGCTTGCATTTCAAGTTAATATGATCATTAATATTACAAAATAGTGATGTAGAACTCAGTTTGTCTAAGAGACCACTATGCTCTAATGGTGGCTTAAACCATAATACAACTTTTACAAAATACAATAAAAAAAAATAACATAAAGCTAAAACATTATTATTTCTGAATAACTAATACCACCAAACTTTAACGTTTTTGCTGTTTGATTGACTACTTTAAGTTGCACAAACTAAATGTCCAAATTTATATTATGTAATATTTTATGTAATGTCAACTTTTTTTTTTTTTTGACACAGTCTGATTAACAATTACAAAGATTGACGAGCTGATTAAAGATAACAAAGATAACAACAACAAAAGAAAAAAATCCATCTAACCCCCCCAATAACATCATGTTTTGTTTTCCTATATCTCACCTACTGGGAAAACCAGATCCTTCTTAACAAATTTAAAGCAGATTCCATTTTCTTGTAAAGCAGAATAAATCTACAGGGAAATTCGGAACTGTTTATCAGTAGGATAAACAGATATTGTGTAATTTTATATCAGAGCCTTTATTTTATTAAATTATTGTAAAATCATATGAATCATATCAATTGCATTGCTTTAGGATTTTGAAACTATATGGATACTATTTACATGTGCATATTACTCACATGTATGTATGCGGGGTTTATGCAGTAGTAATTGGTCGTTTCCTCTCTGAAGAGCTCGAGGAGAGCGAGTAACTCCAGCACTCTCTACATGCCATGTGCAGCAATACCTTCTGCTCCATCTCTCCTCATCGGCATTAATGGCCACAGTGCTCTGATTTTACTCTGACTTCTAATAACTCCTTATCGAGGATTTTTCTTTCGGACAATAAACAATTAACAATAAAACAGGACATCACGACCCGCTCAACAATTTCAGTCACCTTGTTTGCGCCTTGTGGAAACAAACTTGGGGCACTTTCTCAAGACTGTGTTTATCAGTGGGAATATTAAGGACGAGTGTTTGAATTTAACTCCTCAAGACTTCCAAAGACATCCAAAGAAGGCTGAACAGGTAAAGTTGATACACAGGTAAAGTTAATATTATTTTAATGCGCTATAGTTTTGCATACCGTCTGCACTGTACACGACCCGTTGAACGCTTCTGTACACACTCCTTAAGTGTGGACAGTTTCGGGACGCGTTTCTTGCGCTCAAAAACAGTCGGACGGAGCTGAGCATAACGCATGCTTCTCGAGAAGCGTTTTAAAACGATTTGAACTTGACGCCACAAGATGTTTGAAAAAAGGTTTTTCAAATGTGTAAAAATTCGCGCTAACAGCAGCGTTCTAGTTTTGACGCGTCGCGTCACGGTGTAGACGCAGTGTTGGTGTGAGCCGGGATATTTGCTGATGATTTATTTTCCTCTACTTTTCCAGTGATCGAGAATGAATCAGACCGCAGGAGTCACAAACACTTACAGAAGATGCTCAAAAGGAGGCAAAGTAAGTCGTGGATTTAACTGTACGAAAATGCTTTCGTATGAAAAATATTAACAAAACGAACTGACCTGCAAGATACACCGAAGAGCTGTTATAGTCGACTGTTGTGTCGCAAGTGACACAATGCAAAAATGGTTGAAGCTGTATGCTGGTAACTGACAAGATGTCTTGTTGGATTTGAACTTACAAGGCTGAAAGTATATATATATATATTTTTAAATACTGCACCAGACAGACAGCAATGAAATGGGTGTAGTGAGAAATCATAGGTCATAACGAGAGAAAAACCATAAAACAATATATGGTTTTCAGTTCCTCTATTTGCAGGTCAAAGTTCACCAAACTCAAAAGACAACAATGGTATAATAGAAGCTATTTACAGTAAACGTGGCCTCGTCATGCGTTTTCTTTGATAGCTATCAGATCATGAAAAGACCAGGTTTAAATGCTCTCCAAAACGCATTTGATATGGATAGCAATCCGATGACATAAACCACTTCAGGAAGTGGGTTGAGATGTATTCCAGGCGCAGCTGGACAAGTGTAAATGCATCTGGTTGTTGAAGCCACATATGTAAATTTTACTTTTCCTAAAATGTGTGAGAGTGTGATATACCACAGCACTAATGAAACACACATCTCAACATGTATGGTCTGCTGGAGATGAGCATCTGTCTTCAGCAATCATGCACAAAACAACACAAACGTAACTCTTCAATCTGTGGCATCTTCACATGTTCAACACAGTCATTTTCATTAAATGTGGTGAAGGCTTTTCACCAATTCTTTCACAAGTACTGATGACGCTCTCTCAACTGTTGCAGCCTTTGATTTTGAAATCAGCTGATGAAAAATAAAATGCAGCATATATGTTGCTTTCAGTCACATGATCTCCAAATTTGCATATAGCACAGGAATTGAAGACTGGATTTATAGCTATTTTTTTCTGAGACATTTATGTGGCCAGGTGTAAATGTAACAGTTTTAACATAAACAGATCTCTGATTTGAGAAAACACACAAAGTGTAAATGGGCCCATAAATTTTAATTATTTCGCTAAAATATCATTTTTTCCCCTCTCACGCTAGTTGAACGACAATGGGTGTACACATTCATTTTCTTAGAACAGTTCATAGTGGCCACAAGAAGTTCCAAAAAGGACCAAACCCAATAAAATAGGCAATATGACAGTCATGTTCTGCAGTGATACAGTACTGTAGCTTTGCAATTTCAGTATGCAGAGTAAACAGTGCCATTTGTGAATTGCAATCGAGGGAAATATTTTCAGTGAATGATTACTTCAATTTTAGTTTGTTTCCAACACAAAGCTATTATATGATTTCAGAACACTTAGAATATGGCACACAAGTCATGTGGAAAAAAATAATAACAGCATATATGTTTATAACTGCAAAAAGTTTCATTTTTGGTTAAACTATTCCTTTAATTATTTGGATTATCTGAATTTCCAATGATTTTAAACAAATGAACTTCCAAACCTAGGTTCGGGAGGAGCCTAATCATTCAGTCCTCTCAATCATCATTATGAGCCTATATACAGTATAAGCAGCACTCATTGCACTTTCCCAGCATAAATTCTTCCGGCATCCCTCCACCTCCCCATCTCCTCCTCTATTTCTGTTATTCTCCCTCTAGGTAGTACCGCATCAGGGGGGTTGAACTCAGAGCTCAAGCCGAGCCTCGGGTTCGAGCCTCCATTGAGGACAGCAAGCCAAGTTCATTTACCATTAGCAATCAGGACTGTATGGGCAGGCGAACTCATGAAACATAGTACAGCATGTAATTTAATTCAGTACTACCATTCCACATTGTAATCTACGATAAATAGAATCAAAATGTATGGAAAGTCTTCTAATGGAGTAAGAAGCAGTGCAGTATGCAGAGTAATTGCGGTAAGTCCTGTAAACAGCTGTATAAAGCAGTACAGTACATAACGTCTCAGGTTACTTATGTAACCATGGTTCCCTGAGACACTGCGTCCTCTAGGGGTCGCTATGGGGAACGCCTCGTCGTGACCCGTGTCTGAAGCATACATTCAAAAAACACCAACAACATGTTGGCCGGCGACAGCCCATGACATCACTACCGGTGCGACTATAGTATAAATAGGCGCCGGGAGAACACATCATTCACTTCTTCGTCTGAAGCTTGCGTCCGAAGCATGGCAGGAAACCTAGAGGACGCAGTGTCTCGTTCCCTACTCAGGGAACCATGGTCACATAAGTAACCTGAGACGTTCCCTTTCAAGGGAACTTCGAACTTAGTCCTCTAGGGGTTGCTATGGGGAATGGTATACCCACGCCACCATGCTGAGGAGAGTGCATGCCAGAAACCTATGGCGAGCACTAAGTACCAACTCTACCATAGCCATGGGAGTTGCCCCTAGGACACGTTAGACAGCTGTCAGTGATATTATTCCCTACGGCCAAAGGCCTACGCCCAAGGTGGAACCGGGGCTTTAACCAACTCAAGAAAGGGCACAAAGCTGCCGCGCGTAACCCTCACCATACAGGATTTTAGAAAAAACGCAAAGTACTAGCGTGTGAACTTACCACAGTGTGGATTTTAGAAAGTGTACAAAGACTTCACGTGCACACTTACCATAACAGTGGTGCAGCGCAGCTCAGCTACCTGATCAGGAGAAAGGCCCTCGCCTTTATCCAGGTCTTTCAGCAGATCAGCCTGATACGCCTGGAGCACCGCCATAGTGTGCAACGAAGCCACAGCCTGACCTGCTGCTGCGTTTGCCCTGCCATTTAAGTGCGATGTATCCTGAAGGGGCTTAGATGGCAAGGAGGGAGTCTTAAGAGAGGATGTCTCACCCACAGAGAGATAGCTAGCCAGCGTCTCTTCTACAGGGGCATCTTCTCATAGCCGCTTTCGCGCATCCCCTCGATGTTGGCATAACGGACGGCTGCCCCTCTCTCCTTGAAAAGAGAGACAAACGAGAGCGGAGCTTTTTCAACGAAAAACGCTCACAGTTAACGCAGATTGCCCCCTCGAGGACATCGCGTGCGTGCTCTTCGCCCAAACAAAAGACGCAAAGATCATGTGTGTCATCATTTGTCAATTAACGACGACACGGATGCACACATCTTCTAAACGTCTTGCTAGTGCTCGCCATAATGAAGGAAGAAAGATCGCTCTTACTACGGAATGCACGCTTCAAACAAAACAGTCAATGAAGACGAAGAAGAGAATGACGTGTTCTCCCGGCGCCTATTTATACTATAGTCGCACCGGTAGTGACGTCATGGGCTGTTGCCGGCCAACATGTTGTTGGTGTTTTTTGAATGTATGCTTCAGAAACGGGTCACGACGAGGCGTTCCCCATAGCGACCCCTAGATGACGCAGTTCGAAGTTCCCTTGAAAGGGAACTCAATGTTGTAACTGTGCCCACAGAGTTTTTTTTCCCTGAAGTTTGATAGCAAATAGATAAACATGGTGTTGTATTAATGGAATGTACAGTGTGCATACTGTTTGCCCTCAGGCTCTTTGAATTCTCTGTTGGAGTTCCCAATAGTGCCACAGTGCTTTGGGAATTCAGTCTGTTTCCTTAGCATTCCCAGAACTATTTGACTATAAATTTGGTTTGATGATGCAACTGGATTCTGAGTGATTGAAGCAATCTTTTATTGGATCCCACTTTTGTTTAACATGGCTATAAATGTGGAACAGTTCTCATCTTTCATTCTTTCTTATCGATTGATGCACCACCCAGACGAATACAGTTCTAGTGAAAGCTGAATTTCTGTTATGAGCACTGCATTGCAGAATAAGGTATGTGTTTATTGATCTTGATCTTTCCTGTGCTGACTACCCTTTCTGTTCTAGTACCATTAATGCGTCACAAAACTGCTAAACACCCTCGACCAACACACATTTAGTACTAGAGCTGCTTCCCAAAACAGATTTAGTATCAATAAGCTGATGTCATTTAATTTATTTAAATGCTGCAGAATCACCAGGATTGCTTATTAATTTGGATACATGCTACTCTTGCATGGCATATGCTCTGAAAGGTCACTGATTGAAGGAGTGTATGTGAAGTGTGCGCTGTCTGATACTGAGAGAAAATCTGTCATGTTTCATTTGGATCAAACTGATAAGTATGTGTTTTTGTGACATTTTCTCAGCCAGTGTTATGATAATGACAGTTGGGAGCAACAGTTTGCAGGTAAACCCGACGCATCAGAAAGCTACATTAACTTACATCGTGTCTACATGCAATAAAATACAATAGAACTCGTTATAATCAGTGATGCTGTCTTGGATGCGGCGCGACACGACAAATCCCCCACAGTAAACTGCTGACTTGTTCTATTTATAATGTACTGACACAACGCTCAAATGATTTGCAGTGCTTTATCGCGTCCAGTGTAGATAAGATGTGACAGCAAAAACATGGTGAGTGTGTAGAAAAGAAAAGTGAACACGGAAAATAGATGATTCAAATGTGAATGGACTGGACAGTTTTGAGTGAGTGAGTGAGTGACTGATATCTTTGTTATGGAATACACGTGTTGGTTCGCAGTGAGTTCACAGTTTTAACGTACAAGGTTGCTTTAATTTATTTTCAAGATCTGAGGTAAAATATCTAGCTTATTGTTGCTTTCACTATGGCTATAAAGATAACGCAAAATAATATTCAAACTCACATTAGACACTTTTAACATTGAATAAAGCACATATGTATGTTGTTCCTGCCGCGACGTAATAAAAAACGTTCCTAAAATAGAATCCCATGTTGCTTATTGTCACGTGACGCTGTCGTGGGTGATTAGGACAAAAACTACAAGGAAAAGATACTTTTTATCGCGTCGTGTCTGGTTGGGACACACGGTGTTACAGTTTGATCCCCCCCAAAAAATCTAAGCATAAAAAAATATTAATACTGACAAATCTAATAATTGAATCTGCAATTGGGGAAAGTGGAGAGAAGAGATCCAGTCTGGGAATGAGCAGGAACAGTTGATTTGCATGGCAGACATGGAGATCCAGATTTGTTGTTTGTTCATTTGTTTTTAATATTCAAAAGGCAAAGTTCCTCTGTATCTAAATGCAAAACATGTTCATAATTGTTTGAATAAAACAGACTACTGGGGAAAAAAATCTGAATATTCATCTTGTGACCATCTTGTGATTATTTTAAGAAAAGCAACAATATAATAATTGTAGTAATAATAACAATTATATATATATATATAGGTCTGTGAAGATCCAGATTTTTTGTTTGTTCATTTGTTTTTAATATTCAAAAGGCAAAGTTCTTCTGTATCTAAATGCAAAACATGTTCATAATTGTTTGAATAAAACAGACTACTGGGGAAAAAAATCTGAATATTCATCTTGTGACCATCTTGTGATTATTTTAAGAAAAGCAACAATATAATAATTGTAGTAATAATAACAATTATATATATATATATAGGTCTGTGACTGTGGCCCTTGGCTTGGTATTGTTGGCAGAATTCGGCTCTCGGCGAAAACTAATTGAGGAACCCTGCTCTATATGGTGAAAAAGTGTAATAGAAGTGCAATAGAAGTGTAAAATACTGAAAAAGAATAAGTCATCTGGTAATTTACAGTTAAAAACAAACATAGCCTAACGTGACATTCCCATGTCACAACTTGGATATTTGAGTTGAATAAACATTTTAAGGCAGCACAAATACTTAGTTTTTAAGATGAAGCAACATTTCTTTTATAGTGTTGTTAAACAAATGTTTGTTGTATTATTCATTAGTGTCATGTGTGTTACCGTGATGGTGTTTTGTATTTGTGTGTGACACTCAGATCATTACTCCCATCAGTAATGAATGTAAAATAAAAGAAAAAAGAAGATTGTTCTCGTGAGTGCGGATCATAATTTCCTATACTGTGTGACACTCAGAACCTTCCATATATTGGTACTTGCGCAGCTTGTGGAAAAGCTACCTACATTTTTAAGGTGGTTGACAGTAAACTGTATAAGATACAGCAGTTTTTTTGAGTCTTGAGTTTGAGTCTTATTACTAGATAAAAATAAATCAAACAAATGACACAAAAGTTATCTAAGAGTATTTGTGTTCCATCACTGATGGTAACTGTCATGGTCCAGAGGCAGCAAAGCAGCCACAATCCATTATACTTCTGATGTGTAGAGGGTGTTTGCAAAATGTTTCATTTAAAGCAAAAATGACTATTTTGGACATTTACAAAACATTTGTAGTTTTTTTCTGACTCAAGTCACATAGTCTTTGTCGACTTTTTCTTCCTAGAGAACAGTGGCTTCCTACTGCTTCCTACTGTCCAGCCATGCACATCAGTTATGGTCATTGTTTGCTTTCTGCATAGTGGCAAAATGCATGGACTCATAATTTCACAATTAAGCCGATTATCTTAGAAATATGATTAAAGTGTACTGTCAAATGTACTGACAAGCATTTCTGGTGAGCTAAAATACACTTTAATGTAATTTATTTAATGCACAAACAAAATATTAATAAAACAATTATTGTACAAAATGAAAAATAATAATACTTTATAATAAAATAATGTAATTTAAAGTTGAATTAAGTTTAATTTAAACTTAATTTGAGATTATTACAAAGTGCACTTTTTAAAAGTACTTAAGTGTGTTAAGAAACTCACGAAAGTGTATTTTCTTTAAGCACAACTTATTTTGTTACCATATGCAAGTATCATTTTTTGAAAATATACTTTTATGATTTGAAGTACACTACAAGTTCACATTCAGTTAAATTAAACATTTTCCCCCACAGGAATATAGGTTATATATATATATTTATATTGAATATTCTTGAAGAAATACAGCTGTACAGATAAAGCTCATTGTCTAATTCATTTTGAACATAAATGATAATTTTGAAAAATAAGCTATAGATGCATGGATTTTTGCTAATGACTGAGTTTGAATGAGAAACAAATGCCATGTGTTTTGATAGATATGCTTGCTGCATGCATTTGTGCGAAAGCAATTAAAAAGATCCACTGCTGACAGACACTGCTGTTCAACCGACTGTATGATGAGTTTTGAAGATGTGCCGTAGGTATTAAGATCATTGGTGAGTGAAAGACTGAATGTAGTTGTTTTGTAGGCTTTACAGTTGCCCACATTTCAGTCTTTGTAAGCCTCAAATCAAATTCTAGACGACTTCTTCCTGAATCCTGAGGTCTACAGTACTGTTTGTGTCTGTCACTGCCGTGGTCATTGCATTCAGTTGTTGATGGCAGCCTTGGCCTCTGTTCCTCACAGTGTAATGAAGTATATGTAAGGACAACACCATCAGTTTTGTCCCTAAGGCAGGACACACATCATGGTATTATTATCTTTATGACAAGCTGTGACAATGGCAGGAACGCAGAGGTGTGAAGGGAAACCTGTATTATCTCCGAAGCCTTTGAGGATTCAGTGTATCTTGTGGACAGAAGTGTAGATGAAGAGTTTGATGAATCGTTCTGTAGGAAACATGTCATGACACTATACTGGAGCAGAGAGCAACTTTACAAAGGAGAAGTAGGATTCATGCAGAGAGTATATTTGACACATGCACCAGTAAGGCCCTTGTTTGTCTGCAGAAAACAGTAGGATATATTTATCTGGGTATAGGAACCTATATGAAACACTATTCATATTTCTGGTACAGTTCAAAAAAATAGTAGCCTGCAATTGAGACTAAAAAGATATTTCTACCTGATTTAACCCATATAAAGTTATAGTTTTGGTTGTATGTTGTAATGTATTTAGGTTGATTCAGCAGTATTAAATAGTTTTTACTTAAATAAATCCTGTTAATGTAGATGTTATACATTTTTTCAGTGTAAATTATATTTAACAGTCCACTAAAACAGTTTTCGCAGCACTTTTAAAGTGAGATGAATAGCACTAAAAGTGCATTCTGTATCCTCGAAAACAGATTAATGTGGATGTTCCAACATTAGTTAGGTTGTTGTATTTATCACAGCAGTTCAGAAATGAAATGTCTGTTGAGCGGCGCTAAAAGGTTAATGCTCTATTGCAAACCTAACCAACAGTGTTAACAAAAGGAAACTTGAGCATTCATGTTGTTTTAGCTTGCTTTTACAAGTCTTTGAGCTCTTTTATTATGACTTACGTTTCACTGAACTCGAACACTGGACTCATGCAGTGCTGTACCAGGTGAGTTGCAGAGCAAGTTTATTATGTCAGAAAAACATACATATGGAGCTGGTTATGTGATGCAGATGTCAAAATATACAGTGTTGTGAAAAAGTGTTGGCCCCCTTCCTGATTTCTTATTTTTTTGCATGTTTGTCACACTTTAATGTTTCAGATCATCAAACAAATTTAAATATTACACAAAGATAATGCAAGTAAATACAAAATGCAGTTTTTAAATGATGATTTAATTTATTAAGGGAAAAAAGCTGTCCAAACCTATGTGGCCCTATGTGAAAAATTAATTGCCCCCTCCTGTTAAATCATGAAAGAACTGCAATTAACCACATTATTTTAGAAAGCTGAGTTAAATTTCACTAGCCACACCCAGGCCTGATTACTGCCAGACCTGTTGAGTCAAGAAATCACTTAAATAGAACCTGTCTGACAAAGTGAAGCATGCTTGAATAGCAACACATTATGCCGCGATCTAAAGAAATTCAAGAACAGATGAGAATCAAAACACTTGACATGTATCAGTCTGGAAAGGAATATCCGGACTTAAATCCGATTGAGATGCTTAAACAGTCCATTCATGCTCGAAAACCCTCCAATGTGGCCGAATTAAAACAACTCTGCAAAGAAGAGTGGGCCAAAATTCCTCCACAGCGATGTGAAAGACTCATTGCCAGTTATCGCAAACACTTGATTGCAGTTGTTGCTGCAAAGCGTGGCACAACCAGTTATTAGATTTAGGGGGCAATTACTTTTTCACGTAGGGCCAGGCAGGTTTGGACAGCTTTTTTCCCTTAATAAAATAAATAATCATTTAAAAACTGCATTTTGTATTTACTTGCATTATCTTTGTGTAATATTAAAATTTGTTTGATGATCTGAATCTTT
>NW_015552558.1:1523735-1543188 GCF_001515605.1 Sinocyclocheilus anshuiensis
AGCAGGACAATGATCCCAAACACACCAGCAAGTCCACCTCTGAATGGCTCAAGAAAAACTAAATTAAGGTTTTGGAGTGGCCAAATCAAAGTCCGGACTTAAATCTGATTGAGATGCTTACAGTCCATTCATGCTCGAAAAACCCTCCAATGTGGCTGAATTAAAACAATTTTGCAAAGAAGAGTGGGCCAAAATTCCTCCACAGCGATGTGAAAGACTCATTGCCAGTTATCGCAAACGCTTGATTGCAGTTGTTGCTGCAAAGCGTGGCACAACCAGTTATTAGATTTAGGGGCAATTACTTTTTCACGTAGGGCCAGGCAGGTTTGGACAGCTTTTTCCCTTAATAAAATAAATAATCATTTAAAAACTGCATTTTGTATTTACTTGCATTATCTTTGTGTAATATTAAAATTTGTTTGATGATCTGAATCTTTTAAGTGTGACAAATATGCAAAAAATAAAAAAAAACAGGAAGGGGGCCAACACTTTTTCACACCACTGTATGTCTTTTGGCTAAAGCGTTTTAAGGTCATAACATGGTATTGTTCAAGGAGCTGTGTGAAAACAAGTCATTAATCAATAATCTGCCTCTGTAATTGTAATTGCTGGAAATGGTAGTGAATTTTGCAAAAGTTCCAAATTGTCTAATGCAGTATTTACAACACTCAATCTAAGTCGGACGATATATCAGTCTGTCACTCATTATGGGACACCCACTGATCTCATGGATATGGAGGTATGTGGGTGCTGTTTGAGACAGGACCACTGGCTCACCCATGAGTTTGGCCTGTTTTAGAATAGCAAAAAGAATAAATTATTGGTGATTTTCTACAGTATGTGTGAAAGAAACTTAGTTTTATAGGGTGTTTGCATTAAGGTCTAGATCAATTTATTGAGTTCATTTTTCATGCTGTGTGTTATTTCCCCCAGTCAATACTTTCAGTACTGCAGAGATTCATAAAAACCTGGAAATATCAAGAAATATAGGGATTTTTCAAGCCTAAAAAAACATAATTGAAATTGGATGGGGGAAAAAAAGTGTAATTTTTTTTTCTAGTTTACATTTGTGCTCTAAAATATTTAATGTGCAAAAAAATTGCTATTTTTAAATGCAATAAAAATATATTTTTTAAAATGGTCGAAAGGTGTGAAACTTTGGGGGAATCGTGCAAAGTCTAAAACCTCTTGCAAATTCTTCTTCAGTAGGAAGAAACATACTTTATCCATGGACATGTCAGGATATCACAGAATTCCTCAGTGTAGTTTGCATTCCTTTTTTTATTTTGAAGAAATGAAATGTGTGTTTGCTTATCTGTTTTAACTATTAAATACTTTTCTGTGCTTTGGTAAACAACAGCTTTTAACATTTGGTTAATTTTCCCTGCTGGCAAGCTGTAGCAGCAGTTTACCACTAGAGGTCCCTATAGTAATACATTCATATAAGGGAAGGTTTGGTACTGTACATTTGGGACTGATAATATATGCTGATTTTGCTTATCGGATATGGCAGTTTAATAAGAAAATGGATGTGAGTGTATGCCATCTATTGAGCATGATGTACATAAAAACACAGATAAAGAGCTGTAGATGCTTATTTGATTATGTGCAGGCAGATTTACCACCGTTCACTGAAGTAAACATTGCACATGCATATATTGAGCTATATTGCTAAACCTAAGCTTGACTTTTAGTAGGGCTGAAGAAGAACATGTTTATGCTATCTGCGGAAAGTAAAAGCATCTCAGCAAATCAGCATAACAGGAGTGGATAGAGGAAAGAGTTTCTTTGCTATGGCACTGTGCTCACTAGTTATATCTAGACAGTTTTATCTGAAAATAAGACCAAGAACAAACTGTTGTGATGAGGATGAAGTGGCCCCAAGTGCTCTCCAAACTTTTCCAAAACTTTTAAAACAAGCACTAAAGAACACCTGCTCGAAGGAAATCCGAGTCTCCCATGACTTTCCCAGCATCTGCTAAATGATTGTGGTTGTAAACCTGAGTGGTTCTGCTTTACTCTCCCTGGAAAGACACACAGTCAGTTTCATTCTTAGTTTTACCTGGAGGCAAGTTCACAAGACTTGTAAATTCACCATGAGGCTATGTCATAGTTTCTGGTTGCATTCAGTCATTGGAAACTTCAGAATGCTTCACTGCTTACAGGATAAACATGTAGTGGTGGCCAATGGAAGAGTTTGTTGTTTCTAGTACAGACTAAAGTTCTAATAATTAGACATGAATAACACCTTATCTCATGTGGCTTGTTAAGAGGTGATCTAATACTTCTCTAATGCAGATATTTATGATTTTACACAAGAAAACAGACAAAAATCCCATAGAGGTGCATTGATACATTGACTTGGGGGGGTGGACTCTTTCTACTTGGGCTAGAAAGTACAACCACCAAGTTACCATCCAGAATACATAACAGCCACATTTCAGTGGCTTGGCATTGTGACAGTGATTTTTGCATGGACAGATTAGATACCATTTGCATTTCCTTTTGTAAACATTTAGTACTTTCTTTAAAGCTATGCCCGTCATGTAGGTTTTTGTATGACGCTGTCCATGGTGCTGCTGGGTCTTGGTGCTGAAGTGCTGGACAGCTCCTGATCTAAATAACACATCTATTTTCTTTTGGATTCCACAAGAAACCTGCTATAGACTCACTGAACAGATTGTGTTCTCTTTATTCACTAAGGTTTTACATGCTGTTTGTGAGAAACGTTGATTTGCATTTCTTCAGTTTTCAAGAAATATGTTATTACGCTATGAGAGATGGAAGGCTTTTACCTGGTTTTTACTCCAACAAAAATATACCTAGACCTTTTCATTTTCTAAAGAAAATGTAAGTGGTGCACTGCTACACAGTTGCTAATGTATTCTGAGTGGTTGTTAGTGTTTTGCTATGCAGTTGCTAGGGTGTTTTGAGTGGTTGCTAGGTTGAAAGCCCAACTTTAAGTTACTATGATATTCTGGCCTTAGATATGACTCAGGTTCTTACTTCAGTGTAAGCATATGGGATTTCTGCACTTATTATATTGTTGAGAATTTTATTTTTAGTATCTTAATATAAAGTTTCTTTGAAAAGAACACATGTGCACAACAAGTTGTATGATTTGAGGAATCATTCATGCCTGTAGCAGAAATGGGGCAGGATATTTGTTCATATCACCAACCGTATGAGCAATAGTTACTAGTGATGCTTAGCAAAAACCATTAATGAACTCATGGTGGAGAGAGAAAATTTTATCCTGTCCTCTATACATAATTACAATTAAATAATAAAGGTTTAATGTTGTTTCTCTCTTTTGGGGATATGATGAAAAAAATTAATTCCTATTCACTGATTCATATGCGTTATTATTATTCAAATGCATAGTAATTGGAAATGTTTTGCGATCAGTAAAAGAGGCGGTATTGAATTTTTTTAAGGCAAATTTTGCCATTAAAAAAGTAGGAAAATCTATTTTAATTGATTCTAATCTTATTTATGTTTAATCTTTTTGATTGTACACAACTAATCTACTAACCTCCGTTGAAAGTAGGGACTTGACCCAGGCTCAGAGGTGATGGTAGTCACGCTGTGTTTTGTACTGAAGTGTATCCCATAATTACAGTGGCAAGATTAGCCAACAGTGCAGCAGTGAGCTCATTGAAACGTGCCAGCTATCGAGCGTTAATTCATTACTCAGTCTGCTCCAATCTATAGTTATCACTGGAGGTTCCATAGCACAACTTATTGAAATAAGCATTGATTTGAGAGAGCAGTCTGCGGTGGGGTGGGGTACTTAATTTATTGTTTGTAATGTGCCTAATTATTGCTTTTGAAGTGTTTTCATACCCATTAACTAAGTCTTTTATTCAATGTCTGGAGAGGGGAAACCACATCATCAGCCTAATGCAATGCTCCGTAAAGCTGCCTTAATCAAATATAAGCAGAATATGTGTTAGTAAAAGCTAAATGTCAAAAAATTCAGCTTTCTTCTAAACCTTTAAACAAAAACCCTCTAAAACATATTGTGTTCGTTTGTGAGTAGTACTTACTCATACGACTCATAGTACTTACTCATTGCCACTGACATCCTGTTCTGGGGTGAAATTCCTAGAAGAACTGTTAGCCAACTATGGATTGTTTCACAAAAAAACTTGCAAGGTTGGAATTACAAGGGGGAAGTCGTGGCCTAATGGTTAGAGAGTCGGACTTGTAACCCAAAGGTTGCGAGTTCGAGTCTCCGGTCTGGCAGGGATTGTAGGTGGGGGGAGTGAATGTACAGCGCTCTCTCCCACCTTCAATACCACGACTGAGGTGCCCTTGAGCAAGGCACCGAACCCCCAACTGCTCCCCGGGCGCCGCAGCAAAAAATGGCTGCCCACTGCTCCGGGTGTGTGTTCACGGTGTGTGTGTGTGTTCACTGCTGTGTGTGTGCACTTTGGATGGGATAAATGCAGAGCACTAATTCCTAGTATGGGTCACCATGCTTGGCCACATGCCACTTCACTTCTTCATTTCACAATTACAGCTCTTGACCTGTGGTTAGAAGCATAGTTTTACTATGACGTGGACTTAAATATATACATAAATACATACTCTTGGGCCCAATAAGCAAGCTAAAATGCAGTACATTCTATAGTGTTCTTTATTTTTTTTTATGTATTAATTTTTTTATATATATCATTCTTGATATGATACCAACACTACCATGTATTGTGCATGTTATTTTTTGACAGACATTGTATTTGAAAACAGATGGATTGTAAGGTAATAATTATTTACTTCTTAGCCGGCAAGTATTCTGTGAAGTGACTGATGCCCATGAGTGTGTTATGTTGATGTTTTTAGTTCTAATATTCCAACCGACAGCCAGCCTACATTTCTGACAGACGTTATAATGTGCTTGAGCGGTGAATTGTTTAATTTTTGAGTATTATAAACCATGCTGGAGAACTTCAAAATGCATTTTTTAAAAGTTCATTATACTTATTTTATGGAATGACGTTTATTATGTGGCTTAAATTACATGTTACTAAAAGACATGTTTGACATGTTAAAAATGTTACAAAAATAAACTTATAATTTATTATAAATTTACTTATATACAGTGGTTTTACTGTATACCCATAACCAGTGTTGGGGGTAACGCATTACAAGTAGCGCAAGTTACGTAATCAGATGACTTTTTCAAGTAACTAGTAAAGTAACGCATTACTTTTTAATTTACAAGAGAGTTACTTTTTCAAATAAGTAACGCAAGTTACTTTTTTTTCCCCAATTTATTGATTGACAGCTCTCCTCTCCCCATGTTGAGAGAAATCAGAAGATGTTACTGTATTTCTAAAATAAATATAAATATGCATTAATTCATCTCACTCACAAAAAAAATAAAAAACAGATTCAGTATTCCTCAAAATGAATAAAAATAATTCAACTCAGAATATGACGCAAGCCTGCAATAATTAAATGTTAAACAACACAAATATCCTTTATGTATTTAATCTCATACTATTAACCAATGTCTTTGCTTCTGACCTTTGATGATCCAGTTCAACCATACTAATAAGCAAAAATTACTCTAGACAAACACTTGTGTGTCTTTTTATCCAGTTCAACCATACTAATAAGCAAAAATTACTCTAGACAAACATTTTTGTGTCTTTTTTTACTGCTGAAGTGTGTTGAAATTTCTTCTTCTGCATTCAACTGTACGGACATAAATGTACTTTCCCTTCAGCTTGAGGCTTATTCATTTCACTTTTGGTGTGAAAAGGCTTTTATATTTGCCAAAAATAGAACTTTTTTATTATAAAAAAACAAACAAGCAAGTCCTGTCAAGATTTAAAAAGTAAACGTAACGCATTACTTTCCATTAAAAGTAACTAAGTACCATAATTAGTTACTTTTTTATGGAGTAACGCAATATTGTAATGCATTACTTTTAAAAGTAACTTTCCCCAACACTGCCCATAACCCATAAACCCATAAAAATGCAGATCCTGTTCTAAATAATAGTGAAAAATCATTAGTCCTTTTAAGGTGGCATTCATATAAAATACTAAATCAATTCTATTTAAAATTGTAAATTTTAAAAATGTAAAATTGTAAATTGTAAAATGTTTCTTTAAAATAAAAATAATATTTACTCCACAATTCTAAAAATCCCTCATTAACAAATAGACATAATCGTTACAGCAGTATCTTGGAGAAATTACGTTGTGGAGAAGCCTACTGACCTGCAGTCTATGGTAATAACATACTGCATAATATGTTTTAAAAAATGAATGGCTTTGTTTTGTTTGTGCAAATGAACTAATGTTCTGACATTAACTGTGATCCCAAATCAGTTAATTAGTATAAGTTATTACTCCACCACCTGCATGTGATGTCAGTAATGATAGTCCTATATTGTTGAACCAACAAGGTTCAAATGAAGGAGGGATGACAATGTTGCTACGGTTTTTGGGAAATAGTTATGACCAGTTGGTTAGTTTATCCAGTGATGCATCGTACCATGGTATTTAATCAGCGAGTTACATCATTGGATGGGAGACGCACCGCTGGACATCTTGAATTACTTCAATTAGTCCATTTGCAGTCAAAAGAAGGAGTGGGGAAGTGATAGCAACCCATGTCCTCTTTCCTTCAAGGCCAGCAAAGTAATCATGGCCTGTAAGAATGAGTTCACCAGAGGCTGGAAAGCACTGAGCCACAGCCACAGATAATTAAGGGAATTAGACCTTGAGTAGAGACACAGCAAGAGACAGAGAAGACCATCTATAATTCACAAGCTCAGGCACTTAATTAGTGAAGCAACTTTCTGCATGTCAACTAACAATGTGTCCTAACCAGACACGGCCTGATGGAGCGACAAGCGATAAAAGCTATCTTTTCCATGTAAGTCTGAGGTTTTTTTTCCTTTATCAACCACAACCATAAGTAATGAGGGATGGGACATTCAATCACTTGATTAGTCTTTCTGCTGAGACATGCCTTTGCGATGCTTCTAAAATATTTAGTATAATGCAATGGAAAATTTCTAATATGTATAGTCGGAATACATGGCAGGTTTTGAATGTCTGCCATTCAATAATAAGACATGTTTCTTGAGCACCAAGTCAGCTTATTAGAATGATTTCTGAAAGTTCATGTGACTCTAAAGACTGGAGTAAAGGCTGCTGTAAATTCAGCATTGCCATCACAGCAAAAAGTTATTTTGAAATATATACATAAGAAATGTTTAAATTGTAATAATGTTTCACAATAATATGGTTTTCACTGTATTTTGATCAAATAAATGCAGCCAGTTACTGCTTGATAATTTTCAATAAGACAACATTTCCATTTCATGAATATGCAATATTTATTATTTCCTTTTATTTATTTATTTATTTATTTATTTATTTATATATATATTTTTTTAGAAAATCTTCTTCTGTAATACTCTCATATAGTAAAATAACATGTTTGTTTGATATTTTTTACTTTTAAATATCTGTCAGGTTTTTACAGTTCAAATAAATGCAAACTGTTTGCTTGAATGAACTTTTTCCCAGTATCATATCATATGCATCAGAATCAGATGTTCATGTTCAATTATATAATTGCAGTATTAATAGTCTCAATCAGCATTCTGAATAACTTGATGACTTGGAATATAAATGAGACTGTAATTAAAAATCCAATTTCAAATTCAGCAAAGGGAAGACCAAGTCCCTAGTAGTTCCCATGGTTTTGAAATTAAATGTTTAGCAAGCACAAATAATGTATTTGAAGGGATAGTTCACCAAGCTAAAAAAATGTTTCAGTTGTTTTTGTCCATACAATGAAAGTCGATGGCCAACTGACCACACTGATGGGAAAAAGAGACCTTTTTGAAAATACCTTCTTCTTTTTTTTTTGTAATAAATGCAAACTGTTTGCTTGAATTAACTTTTTCCCAGTATCATATCATATGCATCAGAATCAGATGTTCATGTTCAATTATGTAATTGCAGTATTAATAGTCTCAATCAGCATTCTGAATAACTTGATGACTTGGAATATAAATGAGACTGTAATTAAAAATCCAATTTCAAATTCAGCAAAGGGAAGACCAAGTCCCTAGTAGTTCCCATGGTTTTGAAATTAAATGTTTAGCAAGCACAAATAATGTATTTGAAGGGATAGTTCACCAAGCTAAAAAAATGTTTCAGTTGTTTTTGTCCATACAATGAAAGTCGATGGCCAACTGACCACACTGATGGGAAAAAGAGACCTTTTTGAAAATACCTTCTTCTTTTTTTTTTGTTCCACCGGAGAAAGTAATTCATGCAGGTTTGGAACAACATGAGAGTAAGTAAATGATGACAGAACTTTCTTTTTTTTTGGGTAAACAATCCCTTTAAGTGTCATGGTTACTGTTGGCTGTGATGGTCAATTAGAAGGGTATTGGGTCAGGTCAGGCCCAGGTTGGGTTCATTGTCTCTGGCTTTGACTACAGAGGAAGGCAGCTTTTAATTACTAGATATGGCTGTGTCACACACCAGCTCACCACCATCACCACAGGCTGACAAACACGACTGATTGAGGTCTCAAACCCAGTGGATCGGCTGCATAAACTCTGCCTAATGAATTCCTGCCCGACGTTACTCCACCTCTGCCTCATATTAATAGAGATTAGTGACACTTTTGTAAGCTAATGCGGATCGCTGCTGGGGAGAGAGGGTGATGGAGGTGATACTTATTCAAGGGAAAGAGCAGAGAAGAGAAGATGAGAAGCACCGTTGCTGCGGTGGACTGCCGCTGGGACGATATTGTCGTAAAACCACTAGACAGACGATGTGATTTATTGCGTGTGTGCATTGCTGCCTGCAGATTTTGCTGCAACAGCACTTCTATGAGCTATTTGATCAGTCGCTGTGGCTCAGCTCTGGACCTACTGTAATAAAGCACAAAACAGGTGCTCTGGCCAAATGAGCAAAATCACTCCTCAATGAGCACAAATAGAGAACACTTCCAAGAACTTCTATTTATCTGTTTGTCTGTCTGTCTAGCTATCCATCTATTTAAGGTAACCAGACATCCCTGCTTTCTAGGAACAGTTCTGGTTTTTGGTGTCCTTCTGGAGCTGTCCGTGGATATGTCCCTGTTTTACAGCAAATTCAAAACAGCCTGCAAATACACTGGGGAAACAAAATTACTTGGTCGTGTATTTAAGCCATGAAGAACATAACCTGTACGAGAGCAGAGTGCTATTATCATCAATTATGAAAAGAGACACTGTTGTCACATACTAACTAAATGTGTTAAATTAAAGTAATACTGTTTGCATCAGTGGTGTGTGGTGGTGTTCAGAAATGAGAAGGAAAAATCCTCAAAAAGTTCTTATTTACACTATCAGAAAAAAAGAAAAAAATACATTTTATATTTTTACATTATAGGGGTCATGACATGAGAAATCAAACTTTGTACCATTAAAACGTCCTGCAAGTTTTATAGCGTAAAACGTCCTCTTCATTATAAACAAAGCATTTATTTAATCAAGCTCCAAAAACGGCTCGTTTGACATCACCTGGGCACAAACATTTGTATAATCATTGCCTCCAGAGCAAGGCATCGACAAATAGTCATCTTCTCACCATAGGCCTCTCCCACTGGTGTTCAGCTGACACTTGAAATAAAATAGAAATTACAATCACTGCCGCTATCTTGTCTACACTGGATACAGTATACAGATGCGCGCTCGCTTTCTGACACAGTCGCACTTGAGTCTGTCGTCAATAGGACAAATGGAGTGAAAGAACATTCACTTTGACACTTTGTTTGGTTTAAACAGCTTGTTCGTGTCTTTGTACAGATATCAGAAGGATCCCAGCGTAAGTGGATGGCTTATTTTTAATGGCATCCCGGATCGTGTGAGAGGATTTATCAGAGTATTTTGTTTTGTAATGAGGCACAGTGTCACGGAGATTTCACAAAGAAACATTTGTTGAAAGAAGCGGTACTAGATCTGACTGCATCACAAACCGTAAGTGAATGCTTTCATAATGCTTTGTCTGGAAATGACCTTTTTAAAAAAAAAAATGTTGTCTAAACACTCACATGCAATAGCGAGGGGGCGTTGATACTGTTTCCTATGCAATTACGTTAGCCAATCATAACAGTGGCCGATTCCTGACAAGCTTTAAAGGACCTGCCCCTTAAAACTATTTTTGAATTTGTCAGGTCATCAGTCATCAAAGCTCGGTAAATATTGCTCACAGATGAAGAGATTTACTGTAAACTTCACCAAGCTGATTGCTCACTAAAAACTCCAACAGATCATGTTTTCAGGCTATTTCAAGTCTTATTTTGACGTAACAATGTGGTTATATCTAAGTGTGTGAGTTGTTTACTACCTTTTAAAAATTATTCTTCCCATTAACGGCATTATATTGTTAATTCAGACTTATTCGCGAATGCAGAATACGCACAGACACAAAAGGTGGGATTTATCGCATTAACCAATTACAGCCGAACATAACAAGTCATATCCGATCATATCGCGATGGAGGCATTGCCTCCTCTCACATGACTTTCCCCCATTCATTCTCAGTTACCCCCCACTAAACTCACCACACGCTACACTCCAATATGAATAATATAAAAAAAAAAAAACTAAACAATTTAAATTTAAAACACATACTCTGTGCTCAAAATGTGCCTAAAATGCAAAATTAATCAAAAATATCAAGGATATTAAGGACAGTAAGAGTCATTTCCAAAAGCACAAACATAACATATGTCTATCGGTTAATCCATCCATCAGTTCATCTGTTTGTTCATCTATCCATCTAAACTTGTCAATTTTTGCAGTTTTAATTTGATTTCATAGTGTTTTCTGTGAGAAGGTGATTGACAGCAGGAGTGTTATGAGTCACACAGATCTCTCTACCCTCTGAGTAAACGGCCGTCTTCACTAAACGCTGAGGTCATGACAATCTATCTGCCAGTGATTTCACACACTCTCAAGTCGACTCCAGCTCGAGGAAAGGAACTCACTGCTGTGGTTCAAGTCACATTTCAGCTTACAGGCTAAAATGATTACTTATTTTCTTCAAAATACATGTATTTACCAAAACCCAAAGCAATCATCAGATGTTTATATGAGGCACTACATACTTTGCAAAATTGGCAATAATTATGTAATGTATCCTTACAATATCCAATGTTTGTCCTACCTACTGGTTAAAAAAAACAAACAAAAAAAAAACATGTAGGAACAGCCTTATTATCCATTTAGCCTAAGAACCATTTTGAAATCATTAATCATCCTCTCTTATGATTTAAAAAAAAAAAAGATCAAAGATATATTTCAGTTTCTCTGATCCGTCTTTGTGAAACGCCAAAGCTGACCTAATTAACTTCATTTGAAAATGACTGATAAACAACAGGTAAGGCATTAAAATACCTCCCATCTGCTAATAAAAACAGCCGTTCCTGTTCCAGGAAGTGTTCAAAATAAAAGTGTCAACCATTTAAATGCAATCACACAATACATAAGGCAGCCTAAACAAGCACGGTGAATGCATTATCCCACGGTAACAATCCCTCTGACCTATGCACAGTAGGAATATCAGATGCATTTGACAAATTCTGCTTAAATATTTGGATAGTACATTCACAAAGTCCCCTGGTCTCACCTCAAATATCATTCCCCAAGTGTTTCCTCAGCTCAGAATGTTTGGAATAGGAATCCTTTCATTGAAATGCACGGTGTTGCCTATAGCATAGCCATCTTCATATAACTGCAGCTGAGTGTTTTATTGACTATTTGAAAATGGCTGGCAAATGACCCGCTGTGCGGGCCGAGACAACCCACATGGCCATGGCCGTTAAAAGAAATGATTTGTTGAGTATGAACCACACTTAAACCTCACTCATGTCATACAAGAGTGCAAATGAGCAGTCGTTTGGATGTGACAGGGAATGCCATGCGCTGGGACGTAAAAATGGTTTTATAGGTGTAAAATCATCCCAATCAGACGTTTTTAAATCGCTCACTGGCATGACTACATTATGAATGTTTGTGTGGTTACAGAAGCACAAATGGGTCATTCTTAGAGTGCTATTTTTTAACAGAAAATTTCAAATTAGTGGTCAGCAAATGTGGAATGTCAGTGGTTAATTCTTAAACTGTTAGCGTGATTCTAAATATGTGGTTGCAAAGTACTGCACCAATAGTCATTTATCATTACTTACATAAGTGCTACATGTATGTCAACCCTTTTACAGCAAGTTTGAAAATAACTGAATAAATTAATATCAATAGATTTTGGTGTGCCTTAATAAATCACTGTATAAATAAAATGAAAAATAAATATGTTTCTTGAGATATCCGGAAACATCTTGTGCTCTGCTCTTCAGGCGAATTTGGTAGAGCAGCCCAGCCTGGATAGTTTGCCGTTGGTCTAAAACTTTCTTTATTTGTAGATTCATGTACGTACAGTGAAAAGATGAATTGTAAATATCTTGGAAATGGCTTTCAATCCCTTTCCAGACTCATAAGCTTCAACAATTTTCCTTGTGAGGGCCTCAGGCAGCTCTTTTGATCTTGGCATAATGGTGCCATTTACAGTACTTTAATGCTTATGACTAAACCAGACTAGTGTATTGAGGTTTACATTAGATGTGTTCTTGCTCTTTAATGATGTTTTTGTAATTGTCATTTGATTTGACTATGTTCTACGGTTTTATGTTCAAAAGTTTAACCATTTGTATAAATACTGCTAACCCTGTTATGTTTCAAATACTTTGGTCAGTGTGCAAAGTGTCTAATAATGTCTATAAATGTCCTTTTTAGCAATCATATATCATTGCACTACACCACATAATTTATAGTCAGTGCTCCTGTGCCAAAAAGTTATATTTTGAACAAGTTTGGCTGAGGTTAATGGAAATTCTAGAAGCCTATTAAACAAACAAACAAAACTCTGAACCATGTGGTCAAAAATATAATGTCACTAAAAATATAATACAATTTTAGAAAGAACAAACCACTAATTATTGTGGCATTTTAAGAAATCCGCACTATACATCTATCAAATAATGCAAATAAGTTTGGTATCCTGAGTAAATTATGTTAATATTAAGTCAAAACACTATTTCATCAGTGATGCTAATATGATATATAAATGTAATTATTTTCTACGTAGATTGTATATTCATACATGTAAATGTTCAAATTTTAAACCTTTTTTTTTTTTGGAGTCTTAAAAGAGTGGTTACCAAAAAAGCACTTGCATGGCCAAAACATTTTTCACTTTAATAGATTAAAATTTTTAATTTGAGTAATGCCGTCTTCCTTCCTTCCTTCCTTCCTTAATTTATTTTTCTTACTTTATTGTTTATTTTACTTTAGTTCTTTCCTGTTTTCTGTTTTGAGCTTTGGTGTTAAATGTTAAATGTTAAATGTTCACTCTACTATTGTTATTTCTTATATAGCCATTATATTTAATGATGACTGATTATGATTAATGACTATGAACTTTTGTTGTACTATATCAAGTGGAAAGCTCTAATAAAACATCACAAAAAAAAAAAAGAACACAAGCACAGCAAACATGCCAGCACCAGATGAACTGATTATAACACTTTTTTTATTATAAAATAAATATAAAAATTGTGTGTAGAAAAGAGTCTGGCAATTTTAAATGTCTTGCTAGAGCAGGTGTAAGACCTTACAGCGTTAGACGTCAATGCCTTGATTTAGTTGATGCACAACTAGTGAACAATTTCATAAAACACAAAGAGAGCTTTGTCATTGGAGAATAATGAGACAGGTGTTCGCCCAGAGCAATTGACACTCTATCAAAAGTGAAGAGGCATTTTATCTATGTCACCACAGATCTTGAGGGAGTTTGCAGCATAAAGGTGGCCTGCTATATATGTAATTTTATTATTAATTGATCAATGTCAGTGAACTCGTCTAACTTATTTCGCTATGAATGTCTTCCATTTGTGTTTCTATTGTGAGTTATATAATTATATAATTTATATTTCTATATTGTGAGAAATATAAAGTGGCCCCAAACAATACTTGGACATTATATTAGATAAAAAAAAATGCATAATTTGTTTTAAAGATTGATATAGCACAAGTACACATTTTAAGAAAATTGCTTTACTAAAATAGTTTTAAAATAATAAAGCTATAGATAAAGTATTTAATATAAATGTATTGTGGCATGCATGGCTCATATGAACAAAAAACAAAACGTTGTGTGCCTGAGTAATGGTGATGGTAAATGTTTTCAAACCTCATACTTCTAGGAATCACACACCAGCGAAGCAGCTGCCTTTCAGATGAAAGAGAATGCTAATGGCTTTCCAGGTATTATAAACCCCCTGGATTTGAAAGGAATTGAACTCCACCAAAAATCACCTTTACACCAGTTGCCTTAAAGTCATTGGAAAAACAGCTTAGAAACAAGAAATTAATTCTGAGCTCTAGCAGTATATTGGTTCGCAGATTTTTCACTTGAGATGTGGACTTTTCCTCAACTTCTTGCTGTTTGGGATATTTGTTTCAGACAGCTTTTTTAAAGAGTCCGCTTCACTCCTGACATATATAGCTGGATGCTTAATTATTTACGAGACCTTTGAAATAAGTGTGGTGCTTGGATAAGCATGTGTAAAGGTGAGAGTAATTTGCATTCGCGAAGCACTGTCCATGAGATTACACGAACTGATTGATGCTCTTTTCAGTCGCCCCAGAAACCACCTTGAGGATCAGTTATGAGCTGTATATCTTCCCAGTAGCAGCCCATAAAGCATATTCTCTTTTGAACTACATCTTTTAAATGGGGATGTGAGGTGTTATCCAGCTGTCTGGATCGGTAATGAGAGAGTGTCATGTTAATGGAAAATATGAAGGCGGCCAATATCACGTCGGCTTGAACTTTCTTAATTATAGTGGCTCTTATTGTATTTTCATCATTCAGATAAGGCTCGTGTTATGGCTAGGTGCCCTATCCAACCCATAGATACAGAGACTTTTTAAAGGTTTAAGCTAATGTTGGATGTATGCTAACAAACCTCATACTGAACATAGCATTGGATCCATGTCAATAATAAATTCTGATAACAGTTTTTTTCTTTCTTCTGAAAGTAAAATAATGACTGAGTAAATGAATGGATGAATTAATGAAAAAAAAGATAAGAAATACTTCTCCCTCATTCAGTCCAAACCCATATTTTTTATTTTTTATTCCATCAGCTCTTAAGGAATGGCCACACAAATTATGTTATTACAAAACTGATTAGCTGCTGGCACCAGAACTATGCACAGTCCCAAATACTTCACTAACAGTCAAGGTGTGAAGAATCATACTGGTTATCATTGTACAGTAACTACACAATTGTGTTGCTATTTCATGCATTATGCTGTATTTATTCATTTGTGTATGTGTGTATGTATGCATTTATTCGGAGGTGGACAGTAATGTAGTACATTTAGCTACTTGAGTATTGTACTTAAGTACACATTTTGAGTATCAGTACTTTACTTGAGTATTATTTTTCCGGAAACATATGACTTTAACTTCACTATATTTGAAAGACAAATATTGTACTTTTCACTCCACTACATTTCTCTCAAGGTCTTTGAAGTAGAGAATGGTTACTATGTAGCAGCTTTGAAAGTCAGTGGGTGATTTTTTGATTCTCTAAAATGTGATTTTTTGACAGCCTATCGGTAATCACTCTTCTAGGGTTACGTGAAGTGATTTCCCAGCATGTTTTGAACACTAACCAGTTGCAAATGTGATATTTATTTACAGCAATTTTAAAATATTAATATCGTGGTATATATTAGACACAATATTGTATTGATTTTGCAAAAATTGTGTAAATGAAAATATTACCTATAAAGCCACAGAGCAACTGTTGTGTGTCTCCTAACAAAACACAATAGGCGTTTGACTTAAAAAAGCACTGCACAGACCGTTCTGTGTGACATCAAAGTATATCAAAGTGAGAGCGATGATGTCAAATAAATCTTGTTGTTTTGCTTTTTTGTTAAAGCAGTGTTGCTGTTGTAAGCTACAGCTGTAGTTGTGTTGCTTGGTTTTAAAGAAGGTTTTTTGTTCAGTCTGTATTTACAGCAATTTCACTGTCCTCGTTTCAAATGTAAATGAATGGCTACACATAGATGTGTGCACACACTGCCAGAGCTGTGTGAGATCACTACCATGCTGCTTTTATGGGGGTGGGAAGGGGTGTTAAATAAAATAGTTATTTTTCAACTTACTTGATTAATTTCTATACGTTTTTAACATTATAAAAGATCTTTACTCCAAAGATACTACAAGCTAGTCAGCGTATTCAGTAGGCGCAGTGTACTGTAAGTTGCTTCAGAGGCATAAGGTATTGCAAGTATTACATACAACAATAATATTGTTGTTGGCATAAAAAAGGAAATTTACTTTTGGTACTTAAGTAATTTTAAAAGCAAGTACTTTTGTACTTTTATTTAAGTAAAAATCTGTCTTTACAACTTTCACTTGTAATGGAATAATATTTGACCAGCAGTATCTGTACTTTTACTCAAGTAATGGAGTTGTGTACTTAGTCCGACTCTGCATTTATTCATTTATTGCAGCATATAAATTTGGCAAACACTGGTATTAAAATTCTGGCTTAAAATTATTTTCATTTTTTTTTTTAAATAAAGCACTAAAATCTACAGTAAAATCTGCTACACATGAATTTAGGCAACATTATAATAGTATGAAATAGAATTAAATAATTAAATAATTATTTTTTTAAAGAATTACTTCATGGGTCAGATTTACTATCAGCTTGCGCCAGTACAAACCCTCATTTGGTAAGACACACAGTGGGAAATTAGCGCTGAAAAGGTGTGGACACAGTTATTTTTGCGAGTCACCTTATTGAATATTCATTTGTAGGAGTTTCCCTTTCGATCTGTAAATTTATGGGAGGAGAGTATTTAATTCAGGGGTGCCCAAACTCGGTCCTGGAGGGCCGGTGTCCTGCAGAGTTTAGCTCCAACCCCAATTAAACACATCTGAACAAGCTAATCAAGCTCTTACTAGGCATGCTAAAAACTTCCCGGCAGGTGTGTTGAGGCAAGTTGGAGCTAAACTCTGCAGGACACCGGCCCTCCAAGACCGAGTTTGGACACCCCTGATTTTAAATAAATACTAACGTTACTAATGTTATTAATATTACTAATATTACTCATGTTTGCGCTCATCAATTCACTTGCGGCATTATTTAATGCCCAAAAAGAGCATGTCTTAAAGCAGGCGGTAATTTGCGCTACTCTTGGTAGATTGCGCTGGTCATTATGCGCAAGTTGGAAGCATGCACTTTCCACTGAACGTAATCAACTTTTGGAGAGGAATGTGTCAGCCAAGAAACTGCCATTGAGATGAATGTGAATAGATTACATTCTCCAGGCATTATCCTTGGTTAAAAGCGAACAAGGTTCAGTTGAATCCAGTTTAACACTGAGACACATATGCTATTGTGTGAGCTCTGCATTTGGTGCATCTTTCCTCATCAAGCGTGCGGCACCTAACGACCTCCCCTGCCATCCGTTCTGACTCCACTCTGGGGTGGGCAACTTTTCTAGAACATTTCCTTAAGTTCTTCTCTCCTGTCAGTCTGGCCCAGAGGTAGAAAAACATCTGCTCTGAATGTTCACCTCATCATTCATCTCCCCAGCAAAGCAGGTTAAAATGATGGATTTAATATGCGTTTATGGCATATGTCTGCTGTTCCCAGGAAACTCTTCCATTAATATTCAGATATGCAGAGCACTTTGATTTCAAAGGAACAGGCTGTGTCTTAAAATACTGGTAATTGCTTAAGACTTATTCGTTCTTTCTCTCATTAAATCATAAATAGTGCATGGACTTTAAATAGTTTTATAGAATAGTTATAAGTTTGAAACAGAGTGTTTAACTCTTCAAGTTTAGTCCTAAATACTTTTTAACTTTAAAGAGATATTGTCATATTTTTCACAGTGGGGCAGCTCGTCGGGGGAGGCAGGGGAGGCACAGCTTCCCCATAATTTTGAGGTGAAAATGGGAGGAGGACGATTTAATAACGTGAAAGCGCTGCTTTTCTATCGCGAATGTACCGAATCTGCTGATGTAATTATAACTGCTAGGATATAGAGAAGGGTAGGGGGAGGCCGGGGGAGCGCGGAGCTCTCGTGCCTCCGTTGGTAAAAAAAAATTAGCCAATCACCATTGAGGCTCTCTTTTAACACAGACTTTTAAGAAGGGATGGGTGTTTGCTTCAAATGATAGGCCAGGTAAGTGAAATTGTATTATCTTGCTGTATGTATGTCATTTTCTTTACGTTTTCTGACTAAAAGCAACCAAAAAGCCATTTTAAAGTGGTTAAGCAAATAATAATAATAATCGGCAGGGATCCCAGACCAATACAATTAGTGTGCCTCCTCTATTTTGAAACCTACGAGCCGCCACTGATTTTTCATGGCAAATATGACTGGCAGGTTTAGTTACAATACATTCCAGTAAGAGTGACAAAACTCTCATCAACAAATCACTCATGGACCACATATTTAAGTACTATGATGTCATTTTCGTTCTACACATATGCACACAATTCGTCTGTACCTGTCTTCATTAACTAAAGTAATTATTTCTACGTCTGACAGGGCACGACACGGAAGGTCAGCGCTACTGACTCTTCTAAATTACCCCAGCTCTACTTTCAAACTACTCCTGAAGAACCCCACAAGAAGTTACACATGAGCCGGTTAATCAGCAGTGCAGAGATAGCCATCAATTCTAAGCGCTCATATGACTGGAATCCTAATGTTGACTGCTCAAATGTTGGAGTGCTTTATCTTTCTGTGCATCACACGTGCGTAAAAGTGCAAGTGCTATGAATTGAGTAATTTGTGTTTTGATTAAATATTTTATTAATGAAAGCACTTGAAAAATAAAAACTGATGTAACGTGCCCTAATTTTAGCGATAAATGTCTTTAAAAATGGTGCACTGATAAAGACTCTAAATTAATGGGTTGCATTTAAACAGATATTTTGTTGATGGAAACACTGGAAAAAAAACAAGAAACCTTTACTTTTTAAAAGGTACTCATGCAAATTTTCTGTTTTTATATTGTTTAATGGCCAAAAATTATTAAATTTGATGTGAATTATTTAAAGGGGTCATATGATGCTGCTAAAAAGAACAGTATTTTGTGTATTTGGTGTAATGAAATGTGTTTATGCGGTTTAAGGTTCTAAAAACACATTATTTCCCACATACTGTACATTATTGTTTCTCCTCTATGCCCCGCCTTTCTGAAACGCGTCGATTTTTACAAAGCTCATCGGTTTGAAAAAGCGAGGTGTGCTGTGATTGGTCAGCTATCCAATGCGTTGTGATTGGCCGAATACCTCAAGCGTGAGACGGAAATGTTACGCCCCT
>NW_015552558.1:1543595-1544043 GCF_001515605.1 Sinocyclocheilus anshuiensis
CATCCTAGGTGTATATGACTTTCTTCTTTCAGGCGAATCCAGTCGGAGTTATATTAAAATTGTCCTGGCTATTCCAAGCTCTATCATTGCAGTCAGCGGGTGTTGCAGTTGAATAGTCCACAAGTCGTCAAATAAAGCTTGCGCATTCATAATAAAACGTGCCGCAGACGGCTCCGGGGGATGAATAAAGGCCCCCTGTAGCGGAGTTTTTGTAAGAAAAATATAAACACTTTTCTCTCACTTCCGCTGACTGTCATCCACTGAAGCAGTTCCGGCTGATGACGTAAGACGCGCGGCGTTGCATGATTAGTGACGAATGCGGACAGAAAACAAAACAAAATGCCGGTCACGAATTAGAAGTACAAACCGAAGATTTGCAAAGAAAAATGTCGGAGGATTTCGATATAATCCAAGAGGAGACTGGTTTTCCTTTGCTAAAGTAAGGAAA
>NW_015552558.1:1544177-1555386 GCF_001515605.1 Sinocyclocheilus anshuiensis
CGGGCACCGCAGCATAAATGGCTGCCCACTGCTCCGGGTGTGTGTTCACGGTGTGTGTGTGTTCACTGCTGTGTGTGTGCATTAAGGATGGGTTAAATGCAGAGCACTAATTCCTAGTATGGGTAACCATACTTGGCCACATGTCACGTCACTTTCACTTCACTTTTTTTTACAGGGGGCCTTTATTCATCCCCCGAAGCCATCTGCGGCACGTTTTATTATGAATGTGCGAGCTTTATTTGACGACTTGTGGACTGTTCAACTGCAACACCCGCTGAGTGCCTGCCCTTAAACAACTTGAAAGATCAAATAAATTTTTTTTATATAACTCCGACTGGATTCGTCTGAAAGAAGAAAGTCATATACACCTAGGATGCTTCGAGGGTAAGTAAAACACAAGCTAATTTTCATTATTGGGTGAACTAACCCTTTAAAGTTGTCCAAATTAAATCCTTAGCCAGAGGCGTCATGCACGTGCCCCCTCAGATTTTTTGAGCCAAGTGGATTTTGAATGCAGCTTCCAAAAGGCAAAAAATAGCCAAATAATATTTTTTATATTTGATACAGTCACACCGGCGTGATTAGATCGTTTAGTGCGTCACATAACCAGCTGCTAAATTAAAATCCGCGTTTGCTGTTATAATTAGTAATTTATAATGTTTTTATTAAATTCATATTAAATACAAAATCAGTCGTATAAAAAATATTTTATGGCATGACACCCATATCTGGTACTTAAGTAAAAACACAGGGTTTTAATGTGTATATAGATTACACTATTAGGCTACTTTGCCCATCGCCCATTACAGATCAACTAACATAATCTATAAAGGTGCAAAATGCATTTACTTACACATATTTGAGAATTGAGGTATTTCATGATATAGTTAGCACGTTTGGGAATATTTTGAATAAAAAATAAATAAAACAGAAGCCTATATCAGTTATACAGTGCTATCGTGATTGCTGTTTGTCACATGACAATAGCGCTGAATATATTCCTTTAAGGGAGAGGAGGAGTGTAACCCTGTCACTGGTCCTCCAGGAGATCGTGGAATCGGGGATAGAGGACAGCACACACCTCCGCTGGTGGGTAAACAGAGCTTTCACGGAGTGGATGACTGGAACGTACTGGGGAATGGAACACAGGAGAACACAATGGAGGTAACACAGGAGGTAAGTATATCAAGAAGGTAAGTCTTTCGATGTATCTCACAGATTACTGGAAGGGAGTGAGTCCAGTGGATGGCTGACGGGAGAGAGTTCTGCGCGTACTCGGCCCAGCCTAGGAACTGGTTCCAAGAGTTCTGGTGGCCATGGCAGAAGGTTCGAAGGAAACGCCCGATTTCCTGAATCTTCCTCTCCGTTTGCCTGTTGGATTGGGGATGGTATCCTGATGACAGGCTTATGGTCACACCTAGGAGGGAAAAGAATGCCTTCCATATTCTGAAGATGAACTGTGGGCCACGGTCTGAAAAAATGTCCTCTGGAATTCCATAATATCTGAAGACGTTGTTAAACATGATTTTCAGCGGTTTCCATAGCTGTGGGTAGACCCTTGAGGGGGAGAAGACGGCAAGATTTACAGAATCGATCAATGACTACAAGAACACATGTGTTACCATCCGATGCCGGTAGATCTGTGATGAAATCCACTCCTAGGTGTGACCAAGGGCGGTTGGGAATGGGCAGAGGAAGGAGCTTGCCAGATGGTAGGTGGCGTGGGCTCTTGGAGATGGCACATTCGGTACAGCCCTGAACGAACCTTCTCACATCCCTGGCCATGTTGGGCCACCAGAAGCGATCCTTCAGCAGCGAGATGGTGCTGTTGGCCCCTGGATGGCCAGTGCCCAGAGAGGTGTGAACGGAGTGAATTAGAGACGTGCGCTGTGCTCTGGTGATGTATTGCACTCCTGGTGGGCAACCCGGCGGAGTGGGCATGGAAGCATTGGTGGAGGTGACTGGGCTATCCTTCCATTGGATGGGGCTTACGAAGATTTCCTTGGGGATAATGGATTCTGGTTCCTAACTGACCTCTTCAGGAGCATGAAGACGAGATGGAGCGTCCGCTTTCATATTCTTGGGACCAGGACGATAGGAAATGGTGAAGTTGAATCTCGTAAAAAAGAAAGCCCATCTTGCCTGACGAGGATTGAGTCTCTTGGCGTCTCGCAAATATTGCAGGTTCTTGTGGTCAGTGAGGACGCTGAATGGATGATGTGCTCCCTCCAACCAATGCCTCCATTCCTCGAGGGCTAGTTTGATAGCCAGGAGCTCTCTGTTGCCGATGTCATAATTCCTCTCCGCCGGGTTGAGCTTGCGTGAGAAGAAGGCACATGGATGGAGTTTGGCTGGCGTCCCCTGCTGCTGGGAAAGTACGGCTCCCACTCCTGTAGTAGAAGCGTCCACCTCTACTACAAATGGTTTGTTGGGGTCTGGATGGATGAGGAGCGGAGCAGACATGAAGGCTTTCTTAAGTACTTCAAAGGCCTCCGTGGCCGCTGGTGACCAGGACAGAGACTTGGGCTTATTCCGAAGCATACTAGTAAGAGGACTGGTTATGGAACTGTAGTGATGGATGAATCTTCTATAGAAGTTCGCGAATCCCAGGAAGCGTTGAAGTTCCTTGACCGTGGTTGGAACAGGCCAGTTTCGGATGGCATTAACCTTCCCCTCGTCCATCTGGATACCACCGTCATCGATGACATAGCCAAGGAAATACTCCCGGAGTACCTTGTGCATGAAATCCTGGAATACGGAGGGGGCGTTTACCAGTCCATACGGCATGACAAGATATTCATAGTGTCCGGTAGGGATCACAAAGGCGGTCTTCCACTCGTCCCCCTCACATATCCGGATGAGGTTGTACGCGCTGCGGAGGTCTAACTTGGTGAAGACGGTGGCTCCACGGAGATGTTCCAAAGCCGCTGGAACGAGGGGAAAAAGAAAAAGCTGGAAGCAGCAGGGGACGTGGAAGGGCAGATGTAACCTTGCTGTAAAGCCTGTTCAATGTACTCCTCCATGGCCTTCTGTTCCGGGAGTGACAAGGGGTAAATTCTTCCATAAGGCACTGGCTCACCCGGAATCAGATCTATGGCACAGTCCCATGGCCGGTGCGGAAGTAACTGGGAGGCTTTCTTCGGGCAGAATACGTCCTAGCGGACCCACGCTGTGGCGTACATGCCTTCGGCTGAGGTTTTCCAGTTACTGATTGGACTTGGTAGGTGGTCTTGGTGGTCGTGGTTGGGAGATTGTGTTGGCGGCAGAGATTCCCGGAGATGAAGTTCCCGGCTGAGCCAGAGTCGAGGAGGGCATGAACTGGAAAGGAGATACTGGAAAGGCAGTAAATTTGACAACAGTGGTGAGGGGTTGCATATTGACTATTGAAGGCTTGATGACACTCACCATAGTTCGTGGCGGGCGAATGGGGCATGCCGCGATTACATGCCCTCCAGCTCCACAGTATAAACATAAGTTCTGGCTCAGCCGTCTCTGCCGCTCCCAAGGGGAGAGACGAGCGCCGTCCACTAGCATGGGTTCACGACCTGGTTCTGGAGGGCTGATGGTGTCTGGCCGACGAAGGAGTGGAGTGTATGGTGGAAGTTGCTGCTCCGCAATGCAAGATTGCATACGAGTAGCGCAGCGGATGGATAGTTGTATAAACCATTCCAAGCCACAGGAATCATCATAGGCTGCGAGCTGAAGTTGCACCTTCGGCTCCAGTCCTTGCCGGTAGGTGGTCAGAAGGGCATGTTCATTACAGCCGCTGGCTGCTGCGAGGGTTCTGGGCATTAGGGCGTAATCGTTTATGGACAGAGACCCTTGACGGAGATGATATAACTGGTCACAGACAGAGGTATCACCTACGGGTTTACCAAACACTTCACGGAAATGTGTCATAAAATTATCAAGGGATTTAGTTACTGTACCAGCTTGGGACCAGATGGTCTCTGCCCACTGCAGTGCTCGCCCTGTCAGCAGCGAGATGAACGCTATCTTGGCACTTTCCGTAACGTAAAGATGTGGCTGCATCTCCAGTGCGAGCGAACACTGCAGCAGAAATCCGTTGCACTCCTCCGCCGAGCCAGAGAAGGGCGCTGGTCTGGCCATGGGACCGGTAAGTACTGTCGTGGAAGAGGAAGCGGCGTTGGTGATGGGCGTGACAGGTGGTGCCGACGAAGGAGTGGAGTGTATGGTGGAAGTTGTTGTTCCACAATGCAAGATTGCATACGAGTAGAGCAGCGGATGGATAATTGTATAAACCGTTCCAAGCCATAGGAATCATCGTAGGCTGCGAGCTGAAGTTGCACCTTCGGCTCCAGTCCTTGCCGGTAAATGGTCAGAAGAGCGCGTTCATTCCAGCCGCTGGCTACTGCGAGGGTTCTGAACTTTAGGGCGTAAATCGTTGATGGACAGAGACCCTTGACGGAGATCATATAACTGGTCACAAACAGAGGTATCCCCTATGGGTCTAACAAATACTTCTCGGACATGTGCAAGAAAATTATCAAGGGATTGAGTTACAGTACCGGCTTGGGAACAGATGGGCTCTGCCCATTGACATGCTGGCCCGTGAAGGTGTTCGCTGTGATTGGGAGGTGGCTGAGCCTGGCCGATCCGTGACACCTGTCCTTAGCAACACATATTATTAATCAAAAAATATTATTTACAGGAGGAAATTTACAAAATATCTTCATGGAACATGAACTTTACTTAATATCCTAACGATTTTTGGCAAATCGCCTTTCCTAATAGCGTGCTAGTTAGCAAGTTCCATGGCTAAAGTAAACAGTATCATGCGAACGGCTCGTCACTGCACGGAAGAGACCGTGAGCAGAGCTCATTAGCATTTAAAGCAACATGGACTAGAACCGCGTGCTGAAAACAGAGCTGATTTTGACAGGGTAAAAAGGGTGTTTTTTACACTACCATTGAGAAATTTTAACCAAAGTATGTGATATAACTGGTCACAGACAGAGGTATCCCCTATGGGTCTACCAAATACTTCTCGGAAATGTGCAAGAAAATGATCAAGGGATTGAGTTACAGTACCGGCTTGGGACCAGATGGTCTCTGCCCACTGAAGTGCCCTTCCCGTCAGCAGTGATATGATGAACGCTATCTTAGCGCTTTCCTTGGCGTACAGATGTGGCTGCATCTCCAGTGCGAGCGAGCATTGCAGCAGAAATCCGTTGCACTCCTCCACCGAGCCAGAGAAGGGCACTGGTCTGGCCATGGGACCGGTAAGTACTGTCGTGGAAGAGGAAGCGGCGTTGGTGACGGGCGTGACAGGTGGTGTGACAATGGCCGGGGTGAGTATCCGTTTGAGGGCATCCACGATCTCCTGGAATGGGTCGGATGCACTCATCTTGCTGATCCTTTGCGGTCCGGTCTTCTGTTACGGAAGGAGACTCACACAGAGGATTAGAAAAATAGCAATAACGTTTATTTTCAACACTGAGTGCAGGAGATTCGGGGAGGTGAGTAATAGCACTGAATATAGTCCTTTAAGGGAGAGGAGGAGAGTAACCCTGTCACTGGTCCTCCAGGAGATCGTGGAATCGGGGATAGAGGACAGCACAATATCCTAACGATTTTTGGCATAAAAGAAAAATCAATTATTTTGACCGAATTTGGACATAATTCATTAAATATACTATTACCCACTGACCTCAATAACATGGCTGATTCAAGTTTATGAAGGTAAATTTAAGACTTTTTTAAAGACATTTTTAAGACTGATTAAAAAAGTTTAAGGAAAAAAATCATAGGGACACAATACGTCTATATATCCTTTAATGTAAATGTAAAAAAAGGAGAATGCAGTAACTGTATTAGGAGCACTTCAAAGTTTAAAAATTCAACTTCCAGCCAATCTCCATTACTTTTTAATTAATTTTACACACACACAAATAGCTTAACTAAAATATGGAAATAACGTTTACTGTCTCTTTTGATCACACTGCACAAAAGTAATGTTCTTCGTGAATATTTTTGTCTTGTTTTCCAGTGCAAATGTCTAAAAATTCTAAAATGAAGATGACATAAGAAGTTTTGCATTTTTGAGAAATGTGTTGAAATTAATTGAGTTAATGATTAAAAAGACAAATATTTGTCAATAGGGTCAAAATCAAAAAAATTTGAAGGGAAAACTAGTCTACCCTATTGACAGACATTTGTTTTAAGCAGTGTTAATTTCGTTGACGAATAATTTTCGTCATAATGTTCGTCAACAACATTTTTTTCACTGACGAAAACGAGACAATAATGAACTAAAACTCTTTTTGAATGACAGAAACTATGACGAAAATATATTGACATTTTCGTCAACGAATAAAAACGAGACGAAAATGTTGGGACGATTTGGGAAGAGATTCATTCAATTTCAGAATGAATCTGCCGCGTGGTTAGGAGGTTAGATGCGTACATATGAACCGGCGGGACATAAGCTAAAATACACTTGCTGCACATCGCATAAAACATTCAAAAATGTAAATATGTGGGACTAAGAGAAGAGCAGACATATAGATAAATCTGACGACGCAAGAGAGAACTCAATTCAGTCCGGTTTTCTGAGCACAGACACTGAAGCACACACACACAGAAACGCGTCTCACAGCGCGTGAGTAGGCCTACTTTTTCATGTTGCATGAACGGAGAATTACACACAAAATGATGTCGAATTGTCCGTTTTGACGAGTATTCACGTAAACACAGTTGATTACGTCTTAAGTGAACGTAAACAGCATGGAGAACGTGTATCAGTACATTGCATCAATTGCAGCTGTGCATTCGGTTTTAAAGGGACAGCAGCCTAAGTTGCTATTGTCCGAGTCATTGATGTTAATCAAGCAACGAAAGAAAGACAAAAAATCACTCACTGCTCTTGACTGAAAAACTTTAGTAGCCCTAAAGATTAATCTAAATTTATTTATAGAAATAAATATGTCTGCTTGAAAGAATGAAGAATATGGTAAATTAAGAATAAAAAATATGGTGAACAAGTTGCTATAAAGAATGCATAATTAGCCTATATAACCATTGGCATTTCATTAAAAAAAAGAGCATGTTCTTGTTCTTTATGAGAAGTGGTTTTATTTAATTTTAACATAAAGGCATGTTGTGTGTCACTGCAGTTAAATCGGTGTCTATCATGATAAAACCTTAATATCAAACCTATATAATAAGTTTGAAAATTTTGGAGAAATGCTTAATAAACGCATTACACTTGAACTAAACCCATTAGATTTTTAGCCGACTAAAGTTACTGTAGATTTAGTCGACTAAAATCTTATGATATAGATTAGACTAAAACTAAAAACAATTCAGGTGACTAAAATATGACTAAAACTAAATGGCATTTTAGTCAAAAGACTATGACTAAAACTAAATCAAAATTTGCTGTAAAAATTAACACTGGTTTTCAGCACTTGTTCTAAGCATAAACTTACTTAATTTTGTTCAGTTTCTCTGAAAAAACTTCATATCTTCACTTTAATTGTATTTGTAATTGTAATTTTATATTGATTTAAGGATGTTTAGATATTTTTAAAAATTATTTAAGACTTTAAGATGGAATTTAGGAATTTACGACGTTCTGCTCAAATTTAAAACTATTTTAAGGCTTTAATTTGTGGAAGAGCAAATGACAACTTTTTAAGACCTTTTTAAGACCCACAGAAACCCTCAGTAATCCCAAAGATCAAAAATGTCAGGTGGATTCAAGTGTAGATTCAGCGTACTTTGTTGTATAAGAAACCTTAATATTAATAGGCAACTTTTGCTTGTCCCAAAGAGCTTAGAGAAAAATGTTTAAATTACGCCCTTAAACCATTGTCCTTCTCCATGCTCCCCCCCCCCCACCATGTAGCGAACTCTATTTTGTGTATGCAGACGTAATTAATGTCCTTGAGGGAGTCATTCCACAATGTTGCCATATATTGATTGTGTCCCTCAATTCTTAAATTAGCATAATAGCCTTGTTAACAACAGTTTATTTATTCAGGGTAGTACGTCCTCCAAGCTGTTTCTTCCTTATATTTTGTTTTATGGCCCCTTATGTTCAGTCTGCAAGTCATTGGTGTGGTGTACACTAAATACAAATGGCCAATGGCTAATTTCCATACAGTATGTGTCTGCACATCCAACAAGGAATGTTAATAATTTTTTTCTTTTATATATTTATACAGCAGTGTTTAAATTGCTCTAGACCAGTGGTTCTCAATCCTGGTCTTCAAGGCCTTCCAACACTGCACATTTTCGATGTCTCCTTAATGTAACATACCTGACTCAACTAATCAGCTCATCACTCCATGCCCTGAAAATGTCAAATAAGGGAGCATACCAAAATATGCAGTGTTGGTGGAACTCCAGGACTGTGCTTGAGGACCATAACTAGAGAAAGAAGTTAACACTTCAAATTAATCAGTCTAGACATGTTTAATGAGCTCCACTCAGTCTCCACGTATGGTGTCTTCGTTAGCAAGATTCAGTAAGATTGCTAAAGGTGATGTGTATGAATTTTGAAGTAAAAATATTTTCTGTCATACCAGTTTAATATGGAGAGACAACCAAATAATAAGCCACTGTGACTCAAATCTGAAATGTTGCTGTGCATGTAAGAGCATCCTGGGGTACATTTGCTAAAAGCAACTAACAAGTTACCAACAGAGTTCAGTGGAACTTGCGACCATAGTAAACAATGCTTTTGTGAAACGCACTCCATATCAACCCAAGACAGTAATGCAGACTCAACCAATGTTGGCAGAACTAGCCTACCTGCTTGTCTGACCAATGGCAGATGGATTTGGGGGCATTTTGCAATTCTGTCTGGTGATGCTAGTAACCCAGGAATTACACATTTCAGCTTTGCTCTTTTTTTTTTCTTGAGTAGGTGGCCCAGTTTCTGACCCAGCAGGGCTGACTGTGCAGTCTGGTGAATGGACTGGAGAAACTCTTTCTTATTAGCAGCAATACATTTTGCTGGAGTAATTGACTGTAACCAACTTAAAGCCTGTTTGTGGTGGGAACATGGACATATGTTCAGCATACTAAAAGGTATGCTGTCCTAATTTAGAGGCACTCATCATAAACTGTAAACCTTTCTACTCGCCGCGGGAGTTTTCCTCTTTCATTCTTGTGAATGTGTACGTGCCAAGGGACGTGTGCGTGAGCGCCGCGATGCAACAGCTGGCCGAACAAATAACTGAAATGGAGCAAAGGTACCCAGACTCTATTTTAATAATTCTTGGAGATTTGAACAAATCAAATCTCTCCCGTGAACTGCCAAAATACAAGCAGCACATTACGTGTCCCACCAGAGACAGCACTATTTTGGATCACTGTTACACAGCAATAAAGGATGCATATCACTCTGTCCCACGAGCAGCCAGCTTCCTGACAAACAGGCAGCAGCTAGTGAGGCTGGGAAAAATCACATCCAGGACTATCACCATCAGCACTGGCGACCCCCAGGGATGTGTACTCTCCCCACTGTTCTTCTCTCTCTACACGAATGACTGCACCTCTAAAGACCCCTCTGTCAAGCTCCTGAAGTTCGCAGACGACATCTACACTGGAAGCTCCTGTCGTCAAGTCAAATTCCTTGTGTGTGTAAACATACTTGGTAATAAAGCTCTTCTGATTCTGATTCTGATATTCTTTTCTCAGAAAGTAGGCTATGATCCGTAAAAAATACAGTGTTAGATGGCCAGAAGGGAAACTGACCTGAAACTTGCACAAGCCTGATTTTATGCATTTTGTCTCAATTTATAATAATGCAAATGCACACTGAATTCTCAGCATTGCTGCAAAAGGCACTGGGTATTGGCATAAACGATAACCTTACAATTCATTTTCAAATTGAATTGCTTTATTCAGGGTTCCTGTAGGCCTTAAAAAGTCTTAATTCACTTCACGTAAGTCATGGTATTAAATGTTGCATCCATTGGAGAAAAGTAAATAAATAATTAAATAATCTTTCTTGGTATATTTGATTCCCAATACAAATATCTAAACATCCTTAAATCAAGATACATTTAGATGGAAAATGAAGAAATCTTGTTTTCTGTTTTCCTTTTCAATTAAGTTGATTTTTCTGAGCCATTGGCAGATATTTGTTCTTGTATTAATCATAAACTCATTTCATTTTGACCAGTTTCACAGAATACAAGACTTATCTTCTCAAGTAAATATATCTTGATTTAAGAATCTTTAGACATTTGCACTGGAAAACAAGACAAAAATGCTGTGGAAGAACATCACTTTTTTTTGTAGTGTGATCAGAAGGTACAGTTATTTCCATATTCTAGTATTTGGGAGCAGAAGAATTTAAGCCTTAAGCTATTTTTCTGTAAAATGTATTAAAAAGTAATGAAGATTCGTAGGGAGTTGTGTTTTCAAAGTGTTGCTAATACTACAACTTGTGTGCTCCCTAGATGTTTAGATTTCAAACGATATCGCGTTTGGTCTCGTTCTGTATGGCGTATCTTGTCAGTGTCTGCGCTTGCTTGGCCATTTGTTGCTGAGAAAATAAGGAAAGTGTGTTCAAGCGCCAGCAGAAAACAGTGTAAAGAAATAGTCTTTGAGAGAAGCAGTCTTTATCAGCGGAAGTTAAATGCAGCTCGTAAGTGTATTTACTTGTCTCATTAGTGTTTAGTGCAGTTGTCGTTGCTAGGAAATGCTTGTTTTGTTTACTGTGTGGAGACGTGCTGATATCGCGTTTGGTCTCGTTCTGTATCGCGTATCTTGTCAGTGTCTGCGCTTGCTTGGCCATTTGTTGCGGAGAAAATAAGGAACGTGTGTCCAGCTGAATTAATTTAGTATTTTGTTAGACGGATATAAAAAATCTTAGTTTACCGCGACAGCGGTCGCGTGAAGGCCTCCTCGTGGTAAGACCAAAGAGTGTAAAGACCATCGACTCTACCGTGTGACTCCACCGGGCAGGGACACCGGCAAAGGATAAGTATTGCTTTTTATTTCTCCTCTTTCCTATTACTTGTTTCGCTTCTGTTTCAGTTTTTATAACCATTTCTTACTATGTGTAAGTAAGTTGTTGTTTTTTAGCATGTGTGTTTGGCAGTGTTATTTTTTAGGATTACTGATAAACTACTTTCATTTGATTTGTATTATTTGTATTTGTTATTATTGATATTTTAAAGGGGTCATATGATGCTTTTTTAAAGATCATTATTTTGTGTATTTGGTGTAA
>NW_015552558.1:1555889-1562745 GCF_001515605.1 Sinocyclocheilus anshuiensis
CAAAGCGTCTCCCTGACATGGCTGCTTCAACACTAACTGCGGTTACTGAAACCACGCCTTCTTTATTTGCGTGAACATTTGGGCGCATTATGCAAATATTCCCACATATTGAGGTAGATATGCGGGGGCATGTTAGAACGAGCCGTTTTAGGGGGGCGTGGCAGAGTCTTAACTTTGATAAAGAATATCTCTTTGGTAAAATTATGTCTGAATTTATTATGTCTGTACAGGTCTTTTATTAAGTTTTTAGTTTTATTTAATTTGAGTTATTTTAATACTTCAACAAACTAAATGGAAATGATATAATATATATACTGAATTTATAAATGTTTATGTACATATACAGTATATATGTATGTGTGTGTGGTTGTACATACACATATAATGTAGTTGATTTTTTGGTGTTTGGTTTAGTGTTATGTTAGAATCATTATTATACTCTTATACCTTTTGTTCTTTGATATTTTGAATTGGTTTTAGCTTTATTTTTTTGTTTTTCATTTAAATGTTAAGTTTTGAAATTTTGTTGTATGCATTTGTCATTTTTATTTAATCTCTTTATTTTAAAATGTGTATAGGTAGTATTTATAAAGTTTTAGCTTTTAGTTTTGGATCTGTTTTTAGTTGTTTTAATACTACAATTGATTGCTTATGTTGTCCTCATTTGTAAGTCGCTTTGGATAAAAGCGTCTAATAAGTGATTAAATAAATAAAAATAAAATAAATAAATTTAGAGAACATATTGACATATTGTGATCTGCTTACACCACACATGTGATTAGGTTTATGGGTGGGGTTAGCAGTGGACCTTCATGCTTACATTTTTCTAAAAATCAAACATTTCCATAAGAAACAAATTCATACGAAATTGCCACTATAAAATAGTTGTTTTCTCATGAGATTGGTTGGTTTACGAGTGGAACTTCTTGGTGATGTTTTACCTACAAGTCATACATTTTTGTATGAGTAACAAATTAATAGGGAATTGCCAACTTGATCAACACTTATAAATTCTTACGAGAATGGGCTGAAATATGCCAATAGCAGACAACTCCTCAAGCAAGAAAACGTCTCTAGGTTACGCATGGAACCCTGGCTCCCCGAGGGAACGAGATGCTGCGTCGAAACGCTATGGGAACGCCTTCAGCGTGACTACGCTCTGAATCACGTGTGTAATCAGTCCAATGGATGGGCGAGACGTCACGGGCAGGGTGACATAGCGACCAGGAAGCTTAAAAGCACGTGCGGTGGATACAGCGGCAGCTTCTGGGAAATGAAGTAAGCCCTCGCAGAGATGCCGGAAGTATGGCACTGAGATGCAGCATCTCGTTCCCTTGGGGAACCAGGGTTACATGCGTAACCTAGAGAAGTTCCCCTTCAGGAACTCGAGCTGCATTGAAACGCTATGGGAATGAGTATGCCCACGCTGCCAGACTTACAAATCCCTGCCTTTGTGGATCCCTTTCTTTGTGGAAGAGCACAGCTAGGGCGAGAGAACAGAAGAGCCCGGAGTAGCTCACATATCGAGGCCATAGAACCTGGCGAACGTTAGGGGCGTGGACCAACCCGCCGCGTTGCAGATGTCCTGCATAGAGAACACCTGCCAGAAAGGCCTTGGAGGCCGCCACACTTCTAGTAGAGTGAGCCTTGACCCCCAAGGGCGAGGGGAGATCAGAGGACTCATAAGCAATGCAAATGGCATCCAAAATCCACCGACTGAGGGTCTGTTTAGTAGCAGGAAGACCTCTCTTGGGGAGACCATAGCACACAAGCAGTTGGTCCGCCCTTCTCCACAGTGCAGCTCTGTGGACCTATGCGTCCAGTGCTCACACTGGACACATACAGTTAAGCTTCTGCTGGTCAGGCTCCCGAAAGGGAGGAGGACAGAAGGCCTGGAGTACGACAGGCCATGGTGTAAAGGAGGGAACGTTAGGTACATTGCCTGCTCGCTGGTAGAGAAACGCTTTGGCCAGACCGGGCGCAAAGTCTAGGTAAGAAAGGGCCACTGAGACGGCCTGCAAATCCCCAACTCTCTTGAGAGAAGAAATCGCCAGAAGGAAGGTAGTTTTAATAGTGAGATGACGATCAGATATCTCCTCTATAGGCTCGAAAGGAGGTTTACAGAGATCCTCTAACACCACAGCCAGGTCCCACGGGGGGTCACGAGATCGTACCGGAGGCCTCAGCCTCAGCGCACCACGGAGGAAACGTGTAACTAGGGGGTGTCTGCCCACTGAGTGGCCACCGAGAGGGGTGTGGTAGGCTGCAATGGCCGCCACGTAGATCTTTAAGGTGGAGTGGGTCAACCCTGCGGAGAATTGGGCCTGCAGGAACTCCAGCACTGTACCAACCGGGCAGTTAACTGGGTCGAGCTGGCGGTCTATGGTCTCAACAACCTCGGTTGAGAGACCGGAAGCTACGAGATGTACCCCCTCATGGTCCACACCTACAGCTTCTACAGTGCCGAGCGGGGGTAAACTATGGTGCCTCCCGCTTGAGAGAGGAGGTCCCTCCTGACGGGAATCTCCCACGGAGAGCCGTCGAGAAGGGACACCAGGTCCTCTAGAGCAGGGGTTTTCAACCTGTGGGGCGCGCCCCACCAGGGGGGCACCAGCACCTGTTAAGGGGGGCGCGAGAACCTGAGGCGTACACTCGAGTAATTATGAGGACGAGCTATCAATTTTTTAGGCATCCACTAGGGGGCAATCTGATTAGTCCCACAGCTAATTATCAGGCAGCTGTTAGAGCAGAGTTGGTGCGATTGAGTTCAAGAAAAAGTAAGTAACGTAAAAAATAAAATGGACCGGTGACTTTTTAAGATTAATACCAGTGAAAGTAAAACGGGTGAACCGTCTGACAAAAAAGAAGAGGAGTGCCTGTCTGAAGCATTACTTTTTTCGCCATAAAGAATCAGCACTAACAGGTCAAAAACAAACTATGACCATCCAAACCACTCTGCCAGTAAAAGAGCTTACTGCTTCATATGAGGTGGCGCATTTAGTTGCCAAGGCCAAAAAGCTTCATACAATTGCAGAGAGCCTCATTCGTCCAGCAGCAATGGCCATCTGTAGAACTATGTTTGAAGATAAGACATTGAACAAATTCCACTATCAGACAACACTCTAAGCCGGTGTATCACTGAAATGGCAACCGACGTCAAATGTCAGCTAATTGAAAGAATAAGGAATGGATTTTTTTTTTCATTGCAATTAGATGAGTCGACAGACATCTCAAACTCCTCCCAACTACTTGTATTTGTTTGCTACCGTCATGAGAGAAAATTGCTTGAGGATCTGCTATTTTGCTCATCAATGGAAAAAACATGCACATGAAGAGATATTTTTGAAAAACTCAGTGGTAAACTGAATGAACTTGGTTTTTGTTGGGACAACTGCGTCGGCGTGTGCACAGACGGAGCAGGATCAATGTTAGGGAAAAATAAAGGACTCGCTGCTTTGGTTCGTGAAGTAGCTCCGCACGTTCGTTTCACCCACTGTATGGTTCACAGAGAGGCCCTTGCAGCAAAAACTCTTCCTGCGGAGTTGAACGCAGTGCTTCAAACAGCAACACAAATTGTAAATTTTATAAAGACTCGTCCCACAAAATCAAGACTGTTTGGCCTGTTGTGCAAAGAAATGGGGTCAGAATATGAATCGTTACTTTTGCACACGGAGGTAAGATGGCTCTCCAGAGGGAAAGTACTGCAGCGGATATTTTCATTGCGTGACGAACTGAGGATTTTTCTGCTTGATTGTGAATCTTCTTTTGCTAATTATTTTACTGACGCTAAGTGGCTCACATATTTTGCATACCTGTCTGACATTTTTGATAGACTTAATACCCTTAATTTGTCTCTTCAGGGCCCGAATTCAAACCTACTAACAATGTCCGATAAAATTATGGGGTTTGTGAGGAAACTGGAGCGATGGAGAGGGCAGGTTGATGGGGGAAATTTAGACATGTTCCCGACCTTGGATGAATTTCTCACGGAAAATGAGCTTAACTGGGATGTTACAAAAAAAGAAATCACTCTCCATCTGCAAGCCCTGTCTGCACATTTCAATAAGTATTTTCCTGAGCAGCATTGTTGGAACCAGTACGACTGGGTTCGTAACCCCTTCATCGAAAGCACAGTGAGTCTGTCATCAAATCAACAGGATGCCCTTCTGGACCTTTCAAGTGACCGTACTTTGAAGACACTGTTCGACTCAACCACACTGTCAGAATTCTGGCTGGCAGTGGAGACGGAATACGCTGAACTTTCGAGACTTGCAATTGATGTACTCTTGCCTTTTGCCTCAACTTGGCTCTGCGAAGCAGCATTTTCTGTATATATGTACATCAAAAGCAAGTATCGCTCACGCTTATTCACAGTGGAGGATGATTTATGGGTAGCCATGTCGGGAATCCAACCACGGATTGGCATGTCGTGCTCTCAGAGACCGGTTTAGCCATCACACTGAATCAGGTAAGCTGGTTATATATTTGTTTCAATTAATTAATTCTACACACTCAATGCGCAGCAAATAATATGTGAATGATGTTCGCACACGCATTACTTTGGGCTTGCGGGAGGGGACGGGAGGGGAGGGGGGCACGAGTGAAATTAGACAAACTTTGGGGGGCGCATGTCCTAAAAGGTTGAAAACCCCTGCTCTACAGCACGGGAGGCAACGCTCTGCTTTTGGGCCTCCAGGTATGAGGAGCTGGTACACAGAGGGGGCTGCTCCCGCCCGGCAGCCCCCAGAGCTAGAGAACGGCGAGGGAGGAACTGCTGAAACTCCGCCGCTTGTTTACGAGCCTCCTGGTACCTGTCAACGACGGAATTGACACCGGCACCGCGAGGAACGCTGCTGAAGGCTCCCTTCTCAAAGAGAGTGTTACAGGAGCGTTCCGGGAGTGAAGCGTACTCGGGGGCAGATGCTCGCAATGAGGGCAGTCAGCTCCCTCGAGAGCTGACTCTGCGTGCTTCGCTCCCAAGCAGACAACGCACAGAATGTGTGTATCCTCACCCGTAATGTAGCGTGGGCAGGGAGGAACACACAGCTTGAAATAAACATACAATTTCTCAAGAGCGATTTTTGAAGGGGACACAAATAATACAGCTAAAATTGTACTTGTAAAGATATGTATACACAGAGGAAAGCCTTACTACTATTAGTGCAGCAGGGAGACCGTGCCAAATTAGACAACTTAAAGCTGTTGTGGTAGTGCCGAGACAGCGCTCGTGTCCGTTGTAGACATTACTATCCGTCACAGTGTTGCCAAGTCCGCGGTTTTCCTGTGGAATTGGGCTACTTTATCACTGTTGCAGCGGGTTGTTTTTCATGTCCGCGGGTTGAAGCGACCCCAATAACGTGTATTTTAGCCCCCGGAACGCGATTTTTACCGGGGGACCCCCTCGAAACACGGATAGTTTGGGCTAGTTTTGGGTAGCAATTGGGAGGGTTTTGTTGTAAAAAACCTGGCAACCCTTTTCGTCAAGCAGGTAACGTTATTATTGCTAACATAGCGACTCATCGAAAAATACATTGGCATCATCTGTATTAAAGAGAAAATAATCACTTCATTCGATGTTTAAGTGAATAAAATAGCCTTGACAGCCTTGGAGTTCCACAACTATTGATTGTGTTCTCTCTCACCGGACTCGTGTGTGTGTGTAGGTGATGTAAAAGAGGAAAGCAGGCATTTAGACCAAAGCACTGTGAGGCAAGGGAGGAAGCACCGATCTATAGATGAACTATATAGAGAACTGGATTGCTCATGACATCATGAAATGAAGCCGCTGCGCCGCCATATTGGTATTCTCCACTATTCCCATACATTCTATTGAATTAATAGTAAGTAGTACGAATTTAATGAGAAAACCACCTAACAAGTCAGCGTTTTTAAATCTTAAGTATCCCTGTACATTCTTACAATGCAAACACCCTATGCATGTAAACGGTTATTTGTTTAAAGGTGACATATCATGAAAATCTGACTTTTCCAGGTTTTAAGTGCTATAATCAGGTCCCTGGTGCATTAGTACTCACATGCTGTGACAGTAGCTTTCTGTCCATGTGCTTCAGATGTGTGCGCTCAGAAAACCTTATATCTGAAGTTTAAACTCATATGGTTTAAAACACATGATTTCAGCGGGGCATAATATGTCACCTTTAATGTCGGGAATTTCCCCTGCTTATTAAAAAGTTATGTTCATATACATTACAGTAGCAAACATCAGATGAACATGATAACCATCAGATGGACGAGATCCTCAACATATATAAAATGACAAAATGCTCATTCTGAAATCTGAATAAAGATTTATGCTTTGTATAAACATATACCTTCATTCGCCTTGTACAGTTATTCAGTGCTTATGTAATTTTGTTATAATAGTTTTATTCGTACAGTAGGCTAACTGCAAATGTTTCAACAATGATTTCGTTAACAGCATTCATTTTGAAGCAGGTAATGATGTAAACGGTGGTTAAAATAGTTATTCATTTAACATATATACATAACATTTTACATGGTAATGCAAGTAAAACGCACATCATAACTTATTCAGAGAAATAACTGACTGCATACAGTATGGACTTAAAGACATGAAGCATTTCCATGATGCATGGTAAGCTTTTCATTTCAGTACAACATAGAGCAATATAGTAACAGAGGCTTGCTAGTCATTGTATATTCAAATCAATTTCTGATACTAATACGTTCATGTTTAATAATTCCTGAATAATTACGTACATAAAAAATAGGCTATATTTTGTGTTGGATCAGTTACCTGTGTCGGGAGTGCGCAGCAGACACACCCACCTAAACGGTTTAAATATATCCTGCCCAAAAAGACCATAAACATTGC
>NW_015552558.1:1562770-1563382 GCF_001515605.1 Sinocyclocheilus anshuiensis
TCATTGTATATTCAAATCAATTTCTGATACTAATACGTTCATGTTTAATAATTCCTGAATAATTACGTACATAAAGACATAGGCTATATTTTGTGTTTGATCAGTTAACGTTACCTGTAACGCAGCAGCAGACACACCCACCTTAACAATTTAAATATATCGCTTATCCTGCCCAAAAAGACCATAAACATTGCAAATAACATCTGAAGTAAAAATTAATTTACATACACATGACATAAAAACTAATCCCGTGTGACTGATTCGCTTCAAATCGGGTGATTTTAGGTCAGCGGTTTGGCTGTGACTCAATGGTGTTCTCTGCTGGTAGGGAATAGTAAGATGGCGGCAGTGAACAGGCAGTGAAGCCCCTCCCCCAACAGAGATTTGATTTGATCTTGAAAGATTTGGCAACACCACAGTGGTCACTTTGGGCAACAGACCCAAGACTTTCATTAGATGCCTGCTGTGGTTCTGACCAGAGATTTCAGAAATAGAGAGATGCTTGTAAACACTTGAATTCATCTTTTCATGGTTGACAGGGGAAAAAATGGTTTTGACCTGAATAAACATGAATGATATTTGAGCTACATTCATGATGATTATTTTGTTCTT
>NW_015552558.1:1563676-1566177 GCF_001515605.1 Sinocyclocheilus anshuiensis
ATGTTTTTTTTTTTTTTTTTTAATAATTGCAAGTGATTCTGCAGCCTGTATAGTAGATCGGAAATGATGGAAAACTTTTATAGTTGTTGTGGGATATACATGTAAACATGTTTAAAGCTAAGTGAAGCACATGGGATCTTATTTATGTTAGGGCTTTAGCCTGCATTAAACGCAGAGGTGACCTTTAGTGTCTGGGGTTCAGAAGAGAGAGAATTCATTAAAATTTGATTGCACTTAAAGCAAAGTGGAATATTGGGATATTTCAGCTCCAGGCTCACTGTGTCAGTGACCTGCAGAGACTGAGGTCCAGACACAAACCTCACGGTTCCGTCAGGCTTCATTCAGTTGAAACGCAGACTGATCTGATACCAAAGACTGAAAATAACTTGACACTGCATTCATGACAGGGAAATATAAGTACTTGCCCTATTTAAAATGAAATATATAGCCTATACAGAAACTACTCTGAAAGTGCCTGAAATTGAGTCTTTCATTGCATTTAATTTATTAAACTTTATTTGTTTTAGCCCATGATGTTCTTTACTTTTTGGGGTCACATTTGCAAGAGGGAGCAAATCCTGTTTGTATTATTGTAAAACACCGAATTCTAAAAAGTGTCCTCCACTGTGACGTACACTAATGCGCTTTTACCACTAGATGCACAATTCTACCCTTCATGTAGGAACAAGATCCTTGTCCAGCAAGCCATGAGAAATGTCAGTTTGAGCCGTGTACCTATCTGACAACCTGTCTGCTTTTGTTATCCTCATGAGTTCCAGATAGTTGAATTTCTCAAGCTTACACTGTGTTCTCAGACAAAGACCCTCAGCTTGATTTAAAGAGACATCTGATCAGTGCTGATGGTTAAAGATACAATTCTTTGTGACTAAACAATATGCCTCAACTGTTTCTCAGTGATTGATGAACAGATGATTGCTTGATCACAACTTGGATCATTGAGTGTGCTTATAAGCATGTTCTTAAACTGATGCTTAATAAGCTGACAATGCGTGTGGTCATGTAAACAAGTTAAATCGCTTTCCTTTATCACGTCATAAGGTCATAAACACCTTAAGTATAAACTGATTTACACAGCTAGAATTTTTCCCATTGCCTCAGTTTTGCCCAGCATGTAAATACTTTAACCTATGTTCAGTCTGCTTATTGAAATGTGTATATGTAATATAATGTAACAGGAAAGAATCATTATGGCATGTTTAAACTCACCCAACTAGAGCAAGTGTTTCACGGTAGGGGAGGAGGAAATATATTGCAATATATTGCAATCTTTCTTAACCCAAGAAATTATAACAAATATGTTCTCATCTCATGTAGTCGTATAAACTTCAAATATAAGAGGAAAATGAGTCAGTTTCCCGCTGACATTTTGGAATAATCTGGGGTTTAATGCTTTATTTATCATCACAACTCACACTCAAATGAAATACGCTATGTAGAATACATGGATGCTTATTTTTTTGATGTCACATTTGGGAAATAACCAGATTTTTTAATCAAGTCTTGCAAATGCGTTTACGTGTTGCCAGGTTATTGATTTGTATGTAAATTGGTAAAACAGGTTAGATCAATAAACTGTTTTTTGGTTATTATTATCAGTGTATTCATGTTAATGTAAATGCGCTCAATTAATTGGATATTGAAATAGAAAGTTATCTACAGCAGGCCACTAAGAAACAATGAATGAAAATATATTTAAAGTTGCTCTATTTTAATAACATCTGTGGTTTAGATTCTATTCCCGCCAGAAGGACTGCTTAGTCTGGAGTATGAAGTTAATGGCATGAGGTTTTTTTATTTTTTATCTGCTGTCTTTGATATCACAGCTCAGGACAGTAGCAGTTTTGTCATGATGTAATTTTCCTGCACGTTAGCAAAAATGATATGTAAATTGCTCACTGCATGTGCCAGCGAAGCAACTGTCATTGAGATTAATATGAATACTAAAGGATAAGTATTAGAGACCTTCTTGGTGTAAAGCACAGACAAAATATGATTTCAAGCAGGGTTTGAGTGTCCAGTATATATTTCCTTTAGAGGCAAATGTGCTCTAAGGTTTTGGTGTCCATATATCCTTTGGTCGTTTGTCTTTGGCGTCTAGTGGAGAGTGTTTGAGTTATTTTTTCCATGTAGAACAAACTTGGTACTAATGTAGCTCTTTGCTTTGATTACTGTAATTTGAGCATTGCAGTGGCCACTCATGGGTACTTCGGTTACTTAGTGGCAAAGAGAAGCAAATGGAGGCTAGGCATGGGCCGGTATGAGATTTTGACGGTATGACAAGCTTAAGCAAAAATATCACGGTTTCACGGTATCACGGTATTGTCGTTACAGCTCTAAAATGTGTTATTTTTACTGGGCGAAAAAAAACACACTTTTTTCCGCTGAACACAATATACAGTGGGTACGGAAAGTATTCAGACCCCCTTAAATTTTTCACTCTTTGTCATATTGCAGCCATTTGCTAAAATCATTTAAGTTAA
>NW_015552558.1:1566461-1567879 GCF_001515605.1 Sinocyclocheilus anshuiensis
TATTTTTTCTTTGATTTGTTTCCTAAAAAGAAGAAACATAAAGACTGACGTCTTTATTTAACCTAAATCTGTAATTACAGTTATTTAATTTTAGTTATATAATTCATATACTGTACATATGATTTATATAATTTCATATCATTTAGTTATATAATTTCATATACATCATTTGATTTAATAATAAACCAATTTGAAGCAAAAACAGAATGTTCTGACTAGCTTTGTGAAATTATACAACGAAGCAAACAGCAGAAGCTCTGAATGAGATGCAGATTCACTCTCTGACAGCAAGAGGCGCTTCTAGAACACCAGATACAGCGTTTCCTTGGTTACCGCCGTAAACAAAGCAGCACTGCGCTGAAACACTGCTTTAATATGACCTATACAGACACGAGATTAAAAGAAAATACCACGTAATCTTTTCTGAAGACAGTCAGTTCCCCTCAGAAACACATTAATATAAACCCCCAAATCAATATTGAGGATTTTCTTCCAATAGTTCGTGCATCATGAACAGTGAGTGATCTGCCTGCTACAGTATTTTTCTCTGCGTCCGTCTTCAGCGTCTCTGGCCTGTGTTAACGGGCGTTTTACAGAATTCATATTTTCACATAAATGACATTTTGGAAAATGATTGCATTGCAACGCAGTTTGTGCAAGTCCAGAACAGAGACGAGTTGCTTGCAATAAGACAAAAAACGGCCGGTTGCCGATCTCGTAAGTTCCAGGGGAAGCTCCTTAAGTTCGGCCGGTATAACGGAAAATATTAGCGGTTTTGAAACCGTGACATTTTCAAATCGCGGTATACCTTGAAACCGGTAATCGGCCCATGCCTAATGGAGGCATATTGATTTAATTATATAGAATGCCCTTTTATGAAAAAATCGTATGATCACATATATCAGAACAATTTTTTACAGCTAAAATCTGAGAATAAAAATTAGCATATTAGAATGAAGTCTGAAGTATCATGTGACACTAAAGACTGGAATAATGGCTGCTGGAAATTCAGCTTTGCCATCACATGAATAATTTACCTTTTAAAATTTATGCAAATAGATAACAGTTGTTTTAAATTGTAATAATATAAGAGACTTCTTTTAAAAAAACATTATTCCAAACTTTTGTCCAGTAAACCTTAATGTAGTATTCTCAAGAAATGTATCTTGCAGCTCCTTCATGGCACCTGCTCCGGGTTGATTGAAAGTTAACCAGTGTGACCGGATATGTGACATATCTGCGTCAGTTAAAGTCACACATAAATCTAATGAGCAGAACATACAGGATTGTCTGTCTACAATCCCAGATAAAGCGGCGTGTTCATGCTGGTAAATGCGGGCTTGTGAGTGGCTGGGCTTCGTGCATCGGTTTATTTGATTGAGGTTGGCCCGTTTGGACGAGTTCGGCACACAAGCAGG
>NW_015552558.1:1568017-1587989 GCF_001515605.1 Sinocyclocheilus anshuiensis
CGTGTTCATGCTGGTAAATGCGGGCTTGCGAGCGGCTGGGCTCCGTGCAGCGGTTTATTTGACTGGGGTTGGCCCGCTGGACGAGTGCGGCGCACAAGCAAGGAAAGAGGTCCGTGATTTATAGTGACCTTTAAGTGGGCCGTCGTTTCTCAAAGCTGGATCTGGCATCTGCAGCGTTTCATTAGGCCTGCTGGAATCCATCATCTGTAATGTTTATCTGAATGCAATGCTGCATGCAATTTAAAGAGGTACACATGCACGTAAATATCAAGTTATTTTCCACGACCATCAGACTTTCAGGCATGAACACACAGTAATTTACTGTCAGAGAGATTTTTATCCTTTCTAATATTTTTAGCCAGTCATAAAAGTCATATTTTAAGTGCTTGCTACATTTTCCAAACTGGATTTTTCATTTCTCATTGCCTACTTCCCAAAGTTTAGCATAACTGGTTACTTAGTTACTGATCAGATACTGGGAAAAAAAAAAGTTTATGAAATAAGTCAGAGAAAGTTGTTGGAGTTGTTTAATTTAGGGTAGTAATGAATCAAGCGTGACTTCAAAGTAATGAAACTAGTTGAAATAGAATCCAAAGAATCAGCCTTTGGATTTCGCCATGCCAACTTTGTGTTCCTGGCGCAGTATGACCTGCAAAGTTTTCCGTTTCCTGCTCCATGCTCAATGGTGTTAAAAACCCTGCTGTGAGCGTTCCTGGAGCAAGTGAAAACACTAACAGTTTGACTTTCAAAAATTCTGTTTCTTGCTCCAGGGAAAATCACACAGCTCCACTGCAAACTCCACTTTCACTCCTCACCATTCACACACTATGGTCTATAACACTACAAACACAGAAACGCATGATTTTTCTTATAATTTAATTGTGTAGCATCCCACTGTTGTTGTTATTGTAAATATCAGCACTCCTGGAATACCAGTCCTTAGCCAGTCAAATTTGAGAACCAAAACTCAAATATTGCACAATTTAGGTTTGTGTTGAGAACTTGTACGTTGTAAGTAAGTGTAAGTAGTAATTGATTGAATTAGATTTTTGGGATGTAAATTTTCACTTTAATTCACTCTCATTAACATTTTTGTCTTATTGTAAAGATTAAAACAGTATTTTAAAAAAATCTATAATTTTTTAATCAGAATAACTTCCTCTACCTCAGAAACCACTTCAAATTTAAGCTGACATCATAATGACAGTGTTTGTGGACAAAATAGCCCACAAATATAATTAACTTTCTTATTTTCTTAATTAATTAATTTTTGTATTAATTGGAAATGCGCTTCCATAGATTATAGAAGTGAATGTGTCGTGAACAGCATTTAACTTATTTCACAGAAATAATTCTTGTACCAGGGTTGATGCACACTAGTGTGATGTATGTTATATAGGTAAATATCAATATAATATACGATCAAATCCAACAGCTTCATAACAAATTCAGTTCAAATAAGTATGAAGATTTCAAACGCTAAAGGTTGCATTTGATAGATATTGTGCTGCCTGCTATTGCACGTCATTGAGGTGCATTTCTATTTGCATACTTTGCAAGATTGACTTAATTTGAATATGAAGAGAAACTGAGATTAAAGCGTTACGTTTTTTGGAGCAGGCTAGCTGGAGAGAGCATATGCAGGACTAGTTGGCTGGAAGTTAAAAAGAAGTAGTCCTTTTAACATTTATTGATCAGATGTTGCTCTTTTAAAGCTCAAGAGACCTAATTGAGTTTCCACCGGTGCTTTATTTGACTATAAACTTTATCTCAGATGTTTCTCTCAAAAAATAATACATAATAAATAAATAAAAATAGTTGAGTGTTATGGAGCTGTATACAGTTAATTTATAGCATAACTCTTATGATTATTTGGTCTTGGAAGAACTTGATGAGAAATGCTTGAGTACTGCGATCTCTAACTTTTGATTGACCTGAAAAACATCGATGTCTAGGAGAAGCAACTGAGATCTTGATTGTGATTTTTATTTCCTGCATGTGTGTTTCTGTTGTTTCAATGACTCTGAAACTTTAGCTCATTTTTAAAGATGATGCATCACTTGTGATGAAGCAAATATAATTATCATCAACACACATTGTTCCAAAACTCAAGTGTTTTCCTTGCTTTTTATGTTAAAAGCAAATTCAGGAAGATGTGTTGTCTCTGTGGTGTCTTTGCTCTCCTGGTTGAGCTATTCGGATTGGATGAATTATGTGCCATGTGCAGAATCCTGCTCATATAAAGGCATTTCTTTCCCTATGCTGGCCATTTCTGTCTGTTCCACCGGTGCTTCAGTCCAAAGCCATCCATCACCACTCACCAAGACAACTGTGGGCCAGTCTGCAAGGAAAATAATGAGTTTACAATAGATGAATGTTTCATCAAGCCTTTTGCCTCACCCAGTGCCTTCATGTTCACACACAGATTAGATGAGCTGATACTGGTGGTAATACATTATAATTGATTCAAATGGCTTAAGGCTTTGCTAAAATTAATTCCTTGTGCCATTTAGTATTTAATGGCAATGTATACTAGTTTATCTCAGCAGTTTGTGTAATGGATGCCACTGACACCGGTAATGCAATTTTAGGTTGTAGTCCTCTGTTTCATAACAGCTGGAATAAGGGAAGAAAATACACAATAGTTCATTAAAAGTTAGTTAAAAGTTCATTAGAAACTCTAAATAAGATGATCCAGAATACATTATTAGTATTAGTATTATTTTATAATACCCTTAAGATCAGTGTTATAAAACAGCAGGGCTAGGAACTGCCATACATCTCCTGATTTGATATTATGATGATATTTAACTGCGAGTTTCATATTGTGATTTTGTAAAAGTGTGTTCATTTCATTTTAATTACTTTAAGTATCTAATCATTAAAAATATTTTTTAAAGCTGCAGTCCGTAACTTTTTTTTGTGTTCAAAATTTACAAATTTAATATAATAAGCGAGTACATCATGAATCCATTTTCCAAACCGTGTTTTTGGCTTATCCTGAATCACTATGGTACACCCATTTTTTTTTTTTTACTTTTACTTGTTTTATTCTGTGGCAGAAATGGGCTTCCATACTTTAGGCCACATTTATGCATTGTTTTGTCCCATCTGTTGATAATACATTTTCTAAACTGTGTTTTTAGCTTATCCTGAATCGCTACGGTACACCTGTAATAAGTTTTTATATTCTGACTATTTCAGACTGGTACTGGTGGAACCGCTGCGGAGTAGCCCAGTACCTGCATGATTCGTCATAGACATAAACAGAGAGAAGTAGCTCCGGCTACAATGTTCTTCCACAAGACGCAAGCAGTTCTGTTTATTAACTTCTAGAGAGCCAAAAGTTATTAGATTAAAAAGTTGCAATTACCTTTTTATTTTGTAGCAGAAACAACAAAGACTTGTGAGATTTAAACTCAGAATTGCAAGATATAAAATCAATTCTGAGAAAAAAAAAACGATTCAGAAATCACAAGAAAAAACATGAAGTGTGAGATAAAAACTTGCAGCTTTTTTTTTTTACCTTTTACTTGTTTTATTCTGTGGCAGAAACGGGCTTCCATACGTTAGGCCGCATTTGATAATCCTTTATCAACAGAACTCAGTGTGTTTACATATGTTTCTCATAATTAGCGTTTTAAATGTTTTTTTTAGTGAAGGTAAATTTATGCAAATACCTAGAGAAAGTGTCTCAAAACACATTGCCGCAAAAGATGCAAGATGCGAGACCCAAGTTCAGCGGTCAAAGATGTCCATCTAGCGCATGTTGACATTGAACAAAAAGTGTAACAGACTGCAAAAAAAAAAAAACATTCCGTTAACAGCCCCTTGCATTTTTCGTTCCCTATAAAGATATTTCTGACTTTATTTCTGATCATTGAGTCATGTTTAAAATCGCTATAAACACGTGTCTGCACATATATTAGGTTGTATATAATGCATATTGAAGCATATTCCTCTGGCTCTCATTATTAATCGCTTTATTTAAAAAAGATGCCTAATGTGCTGTTGTGTTATAGTGCAAAGAGAAAATTATAGACATTTCCTCAGTATTCTGTCCAGCTGGTTATGAATCATTCAAAAATAACCATTACATAAGTATGCTATTTTATGTAATTTTCATTATTTTCTATTATTTATTTTATTAGATGTGCTTACCAGGCCAAAAAATGAAGCTTGTACAGTGAAGCTAATTTGGCAGACAGCAGTTAAGGTGTGAGAAGACATAAAGAGTACACTGGGAAATAGAAATGTTGTCATGGAAAAGCTCATTAGTGCAATGGTTGAAATTTGTCAAGCGATGGGTATTTAGATATACTATTTATTTTATTTTATTTTACAACAATAAAACATGGATTACTGCAGAAACACAAATCAGGATAGAGAAAAAAAATAGTTAAGGCTTGCCTTTGTGAGAAAAAAAAGTACACTTTAGCACACTTTATTTAAGTATGAATTGATTGCAGTGATTTTGGACACCTAATTGCATAGTTTAAATTTATACTAAATCCAGTTAGTTGAATTTATTAGAGTGTTTTAGAATTAAAGTGCTTTTTTGATCCACTTAAGAAGGACTTAAGGAAATCTTTAGTGTTGTCACGGTACCAAAATTTCAGTATTCGGTACCAATACCAGTGAAAATCCACGGTTCTCGGTACCAACCGTTAAAAATCGCGTTCCGGGGATAAAATACGCATGTTTTGGTGGGGTTCCCCTGTTAAAATTCGCATTCCAGGAGCTAAATATCACGTTAGTGGGGTCGTTTTTCAACCCGCGGACATGAAAAACAACCCGCGGCAACAGTGTTAACGCAGCCCAATTCCGCGGGAAAACCGCGGACTTGGCAACACTGGAAAAGGATAGCTTTCGGACAGCGCATCAAGAACCGGGTTGACCGGGTACTCAGTACCACCGGTACTTAAGAAAACCTGGTACCGTAACGTTTTCATTTTTTTAGTACCGACTTGGTACCGAAATACCGGGTCTTTTGACAACACTAGAAATCTTTATATGTAATTTCATAATTACTTCTTTTAAATATGGTTAAAGTGTACTAAAATATACTTTAATGTTGTTTCTTGTGAAACTTGTATGTATATTCAAATATATTTGTAATACAATTTTAATGATAAAGATGCAATTTTGTACATATAAAAATGTATTATCCTTAGCTGTAAATGTAATATCGAGTAACACTATAGTTAAAAAATTTAATCAAGTACTTCACATGTGCTGTAGTGTTAGTCAACACATCAAAGTGGTATTATTAAAACATACTGATTTAAAATGTACTTTAAAGTAAAACTTTTAATTTGACATTTCTGTACCTTTTAAAGTGCACTTAAGTGTGTTAAGAAACGCATTAAAGTAAAGTATATTTAATGCATTAAAGTGAACTCTCCTTCTATGTACACTTGAAATGCCTTTTATTTCTTATCCTATGATTATATTATCCTGAACTTATTATATATATATATATATATATATATATATACTTTTAAGATTTTAAGTACATTACAAGTGCACATTCAATATAATTAAGTGCACAATGGTTTGTCTAGTCTCTACAATGTCCAAACCCTACCAAGTAAATTTTTGTTCCTCATTTTTGGGTGTTGTGTTTAACATAGAGAAGGTGGAGGGGGCGGCGTCCAGCTGCATGATGAAGAAATTGCCTTTGTGAGCAGCATTAATGATGATTTCCCTGTGCTATGCTCATTAGGAATCTGCTGTCATAAGCTGCCCTCAACCACTCACTCATACCATTGAGTGTAATTGTGCTTCATAGTCTGGCCCATGCCCACTGAATGATAAATCCGGAGGTGGTTATTGTGTGTAATCTCCACGGCCCACTGCAGGAGCCACCAGATCAGGCTGTATCTTAGTCAGGAGGGACGAATGGTGAGTGACAGCAGAGTAAAGTGCTAAATGTGCCAATGAAAAGTGGGTGATATGATGATATGCAGGGGAGAGACCTCTCACACACTGAAACTAAAGCATTGTTGTTGTTGGCTAATGGCATTTTAAAATATGTGTTACATTATTGAGTTTCTCCTAGAAATTAGCTAATTATGGAACTTAAAGGAATAGTTCATCCAAAAATGAAAATTTGCTAAAAATTTACACCTTCAGGCCATCCAAAATGTAGATGAGTTTGTTTCTTCATCAGAAAAAAATTGGAGAAATTTAGCATTACATTGCTTTCTCACTAATAGATCCTCTGCAGTGAAAGGGTACCATCAGAATGAGAGTCTAAAAAGCTGATTAAAAAACATCACAATAATCCACAATAATCAAAACAAACCACACAAGCAGTCTATCAATTAACGTCATGTGAAGCTGCAAAAGCTGTGTTTTGTAATAAACAAATAGTCTCAGGTTATGTATGTAACCATGGTTCCCTGAGAAGGGAACCGAGACACTGTGTCCTCTAGAGGTCTCTTTGGGGAACGCCTTCGGCGAGACCGGTGCCTGAAGCATACATCTAAACACGACAATGACATTGGCCGGCAACAGCCTGTGACATCATTACCGGCGTAACCACAGTATAAAAGGGTGCCGGGAGAACAAATCATCCGCTTCTTCGTCTGAAGCTTGCATCCGAAGCATGGCGAGGAGTCTAGAGGATGCAGTGTCTTGTTCCCTTCTCAGGGAACCATGGTTACATACGTAACCTGAGACGTTCCCTTCCGAGGTATAACATACATGTTAGAGAAAAATCTCAGCAGAGACAGATGTTGCGACAACACAGGGCAGGAAGCAATGCAGTAAAAGCTAGTTAGAAACTATGCCACTAGCAACAATAAAAGAAGACATGGATCATACTCACCCACCATGGCTCCCGCACATGCCTCGGCTCCAAGGTTCATAGAGGGAGAAAATAAATCGGTCCAGACCATCAGTAGGTAGCTCTATGTCAGACATAGAAGCTAACCGAAACATCATAGGTCCAGAAAGAGACTGTAATGCAGGCGCATGGGGGTAGCCGCTTAACCCTGGTTAGGGGATGAAAGGGTTAACGGGAATTAGAAAGAGGAAGATGAGGGTAGATGTAAATACCCACAGAGGGAGGTGAGCAGATGTTCTATGTTTTGCTCTGGTCCGGATGAGAGCGTTGAGAATGTCTCGTCTGAATCACTTCCCTCAGATCTTGCCTCTGACCCTTCGACTCGTGCCGCCTTCTGGACCTACCCGTTTGCGGGTGAGGGGCGCGAGTCGTGACACTAGCCTTCTGAACCTGCCTCTGGTCCTTAGACCGAGACGGGCCAGGACCCCTTTGTTGTTCGGGCTGAGACTTGGGCCTTCGAGGAATGAAGGACTTAAAAGCAGTTGAGCGCGCCTTCGCCTCCCTGACCCTTATCCAGGTCTCTCAGTAGGCTTGCAAAATTGCCATGGTGTGCAATGAAGCCGCAGCCAGACCTGCTGCTGTGTATGCCTTGCCATTCAGATGAGATGTTACTTGAAGGGGTCTAGATGGCAAGGAGGAAGCCTTAAGAGAAGATGTTTCTCCCATAGAGAGATAGCAAGCCAGCGTCTCGTCAATGGGTGGCATCTTCTCATATCTGCTTTCGCACATCCTTTCGATGTTAGCATAACTAGTCTGCTGGAATGTGTGAATGCACGAAGAGAACAGATTTTTCCAAGACTTCTCAATCTCCACATGAAGACCGGGAAGAAATGGAAGGCTCACCTGAGCTGGAGGGCTATGATCAGAAATATAGCGCTCGTCGAGACGACCAAGAGGCTCCAACTTCCTGGTCCGCTTCCATGGCAAGTCAAGCCTTGCTGTGGCGCGTTCCATAACCACAAGAAGCTCATCATACGCAGGGCAGGAGGTTTGAGAGGACTTAGTCTCAACTTCCTCGTCCTCATCTGACATCTCCTGCTCTTTCTGGCTAGGAGCCAGCAGAACAGTAGCCGCTGGATCAGATGATGTCAGAGAAATGGAGTCATCCTCCAGCAGCTCACTCTCGTCCATGACCGATGCGCGAGAAAGGGAAAGCCCCTTTTTCAATTCATCGGCCAGGTCCACATGTGAGCCCCATAAACTCAGTTTCCTCCGTGAATTCAGCAGCGGCAGGTCCTGAGCCATGAGGAACCGATGGCTGAGCTTCCTCATAGAAAAAAAGCTCACAATGAAGGCCAACCGCCCCCTCGAAGACGTTGCGAGCGTGCTTCTCGCCCAAACAAAAGACGCAAAGTTTGTGCGTATCATCGGGTGTCAGATAACGTGGACACGGATCCACACACTTCTTAAACGCCTTGCTAGTGCTCGCCAGTTAGAAAGAAGAAGAACAGCGTTCTTACCAGTATGCACTTCAAACAAAACAGTCCTTTGAAGATGAAGAAGAGGATGACGTGTTCTCCCGGCGCCCTTTTATACTGTGGTCGCACCGGTAATCACATCACAGGCTGTCGCCGGCCAATGTCATTGTCGTGTTTTGATGCATGCTTCAGCCACCGGTCTCGCCGAAGGTGTTCCCCAAAGCGACCTCTAGAGGACGCAGTTCGAAGTTCCCTCGGAAGGGAATCATCATTTAGGCATTGTAACATCATTAAACCAACACTTCTAACCAAAATACAAGTCCATAATCCATAATAACTCTTCCTCCAGTGAAAAAGTCCCCTGTTGTTCTTTCTTATCAAAATATACTGACATTTGTTTAGACCTGTTTTGGACTGATTTCACTTGTAAATCTGTGCATATTACTCTCCTAATTTTTGGAGAAAGCATAGAGGACTCTTATTTTAGCTGGAAGCAAGTTTGAACTTAACATCTTTATGATGCATTTGTTTTTTTGCAAACATGCAGCTTTTCACTTCATAAGATATTAATTGATGGTCTAGGGTCATTACAATTGTGGATTATTGTTATGTTTTTATCAGCTGTTTGAACTCTCATTCTGACGGCACCCATTCACTGCAGATGATCCATTTGTGTGCAAATAATACAATGCCAAATCTGTTCAGATAAGGAAACAAACTCATCTGTATCTTGGATGGCATGAGGGTGAGTACATTTTCAGCAAATTTTAATTTTTGGGTGAACTATTCCTTTAACTCTTAAATGCATGAATGTTTCGCCAATCATTACATATTCGGGTCTTTAGCGACTCGGACCTATATATCCAGCACGGATGGATCTCTAACTGCTGCAATAGCAAAAAACTGTTGATATTTTAAGAACAATTACAGAAGAATAAAATAAAGCACATTTCGTTACCTTTTGAAACTTAAAAGGGTTCAATTTGAGCAGATGATTTTACCATCGCTGTCATGATGTCCCGGGTCGCTAAAGACCCCGAGGTATGCATTTAAGGGTTAACAGTATGATTTTTTTTCTGCAGCCCTCTATGGCTTATATATTTTAAAACTATTTAAAATATTAAAAAATACAGTTTTATATATGATGAAATATTAGTAATGAATTAGTATTTATTAGTAATATAAAATACTTTATATTATTAATAAATAGTAATTACAGCATAGTAATAGTACAAATAGTATTTATAGCAGACTATATATAATTCTACTTATTATTAATTTTATTTAGAAAATAAATATATAAATACATGGATGTGAAATATTGATCTGAATTGAAATTACTTAATATACAAATCCAGAGTGCACAAACTGATATGAGATGCATACAAGAACGCAGTGTAGGAAATTGGTTTTGCCCAGGACAACAGCCAAATACAGTGGGTACGGAAAGTATTCAGACCCCCTTAAATTTTTCACTCTTTGTTATATTGCAGCCATTTGATAAAATAATTTAAGTTAATTTTTTTTCCTCATTAATGTACACACAGCACCCTATATTGACAGAAAAACACAGAATCGTTGACATTTTTGCAGATTTATTAAAAAAGAAAAACTGAAATATCACATGGTCCTAAGTATTCAGACCCTTTGCTCAGTATTTAGAGTTTAAGGGGGTCTGAATACTTTCCGTACCCACTGTATACAGTTTAGCAGGCATTATCTGACCATAGAATGCTGTGATTGACCCCTAACAAACTAGTATTGCATGCAACTGCGTAATACAAAAAGAATAAATAATTCAAATATCAAATAATTCCTTTGCAAGCCAACAACCTTGATTACAGATATGGCTGTTTGTCTTCCTAAGCAGCAGTTGAGATGGTACAGCACCATGGGATCTATGGTATTTATCCTCATTCTTACGACCTGTTTCTAATTTCATTGTGTTTTACTTTGTGTTGATGAAAACAACGTCCTTCGGAAAGCTGCAGGTTCATTTAAACTTTTTGCAGCTATTGCTAAGTCAAACCAACTGCAAAGAACTTCTTGAAACATGCTTTCACACTGCTGACGGTTTGCACAATTGCAGAATTTCTGAAAAGTGTATTGTGATGCTCACTAATGTGATGACACTTTCTCCTGAATCAACATGTCAGCCTGTCATCTCTCTCTCTCTCCGTCTTTTGGTCTCCGCACAGCCGTTTCAGTAGAAAGAAGTGTGGAGTTAAAAGCAAGCCGCTGTGCCATCCCTCTTCCCTAACTCTCCCTCTTTCTCCCCCTCTCTCTCTTTCGCACACACGCACGCCTTTCAGCCAGCTGATTCACACCATTATTCATACACACCATTTTGTCTCTATGAGTGAGGGAAGTTCTAGGAAAGATTCTCTGTGATGTATAAATCTTTTTAATGGAACTCTTCATTTGTGTCTACCCCAGAGCAAGGCATTGTGGATAGTCATATTGAGGAAAACCATTTTCAAGCTTTTAACAGGTTTTCAGAGGGCTATAAGAGTTAAGGTAACAGGAAATCAAAATTGTCCCTATTTACAGTACTTTCTCAATGCATGTTCTTGGTCGTATTGTGATTCACTGGTACAAATTATTTCCAAGAAAAAATAATGTCTTTGCAATCTTTGATCATATTCTAATATGCTTGCTCCCCTTCCTATTTTCAACCCCTCCTTTCCAACCACCTGACTTCCTTCTGGTATGCCTTGAATTTTTTTTCATTATCCAATAAATTCCCATTGTGCAGGGTGAGTTAAAACTCTTTTCTCATTGTAAATATTAGTGGACTTTGAAATGCTTTCTGAAGTATAATGGAATGTATACTGTTGATTTTAAGAAGTTTCATTAGAGTTGTGTCCAGTATTTCCTAAAGGAAATAACAGTACTCATAAGGCAGCCCAAGAAATATATTTAGATAGTTTAGGTTTTAGCCTTGGGTCGTCTGTAAATTAAATGCTATATCAGAGCTGCTTGTTGTGCGAGAATCAACACACAACACCATATTTGGTAAATGGAATTCCTCGGGGGAAAAAGTAGTTTGGCATAATCTTTTATTATGTGTAAGAATACAAATACAAAAAAAAAAATTTTTTTTAGAAGACATATCTCATTTTTTATAAATATCTCTTTACATATCAAATAGATTTTTTTATGAGAAGACTAGATTAGTTCAGGTTGTATAATGCCATGTGTGTTTTTAACATAGTTATAGTCATTAATTCATACATAATATTTATATAAAAATACTCTGAAAAATATATGCATTTTTGAAAATAATTATTAGGATGCTTGCACTGAAATGACATAAATGTGTATTGAAATGTATAAATTAAATCATGTTACTACATTTTTCCTTTTGGGGTCATTACATTTATTTTATTTTATTTTCTTGAACATGGTATAAATGTTTTTCAAAACCATATGAAACATATCTAAGAATATACAGCATCATCTGTGTTTTAAACTAGAGTTATAAAATATTTTTCTTCATCTTAGACACGCTTATTTGTCATTGACTCTAAACACCATTCAGTATGCAAATAAATGAAATAGAGAAGACCAGTCAGTTAGATTATGAATGAAGAACATTTGAACCATGTACCTCTATGGAGATCAAATTTTAATTCTCAAAAAGCATACCAACTGCTTAAATTATCTACAAAATAAAATTTGAATGGATTCTGTGCTTTATGTTAAGCAGTTTAAACCAAATTAATTCAGGACAACTGTGGAGAAAAATAATTAAATGAGGGGAAATTTCAATAGAATGCTGCCTTGCAAGCACTAAAATGACTGGATTTCAGCAATAACATTAAACTTTAACAGACCATACAACATGACTATAGTGTTTGCATATAATGTTTGTCTCTATAAGGCCTCACAATTTCAGGATACAATTTTAATGAGATCTTGAATGCCGGTCAGACAGAAAATGAAATAACACCTGTTAGACCCTGAACAGAATATTCCCTGGCCATTATGAGAGCGCTTTATCATGGGAGAAGTCACTACATCTAAATTAACTTATAAATGCATGGCAGCACCTTGCATTTCAGCCACGCTGCCATTTAGTGTCTGTTGTTGCTTAAGGAATTCACTCAAGAGGCTTAAAAGATAATGGGAATGAAAATTAGGCCCTTGTTGAGGGTCACATACACAAGATTGATGTCCTGGCTTTGAAGACCAGTCCCATAAAGGTTCCCTGGGGTGTCTTTCATCCATGTTCAGAGCATGGTCAGGGACTGAACTTAGAACTTGACCATGAAACAAAATGACTGGCTACCAAAAATGGTCGTTTAGGACTGGGCTTAAAATGCTCCAAAAATATTGCTGAAACATTGGGACAATTAGCCTTAAATGGAAAACAGGCTCAATTTATTTTCTGTCATTCTCCCAGGCCAGATGCAAATAAACATAGGAGAAACATGGTTTGCATGCTAATTACTAGGTTTTAAATGTTTAAAATACTAATTTAAAGGGTAAGTTTATGCCAAAGTGAAAATGTTGTCATTATTTACTCACCCTCATGTCATCCCAGACCTGTATGCTTTTGTTCTACACCACATGAAATGCACTTGATGAGTATTTAATGAGTATTAATGAGTATTTTTCTCTTCATTATGATCACAGGACGGTTTTAGTACCAAGGTAATTTTTGACTTTATGCCCCTCAAAAAAATCAGAAAATTTGAATTCAGAATTTATTTACGTGCATAGAAAGAGGTGTATTCAATTCATTATATAACAACTATTAAAAATAGTCAATTAAGAGATTCACATTTTTGCCTGTTCCGCAACAAAAATGTGTATGGCTTCAGAAGGGTTGGAATATAGAGAATGAGTTGTGTGGACCAACACACTCTTATTGCAATTCATAAATATCTGCCATTTTTGTGAATTGGTGGTGAATTTGTATGATTTGTATGACCTATTTTTTTTTCTCTAAAAACATTTTCATACAATGCAAGACATACAAATTCACCACCAATTCAGCAAAATGTAAAATAGTTATGTTTTCTCATGAGATTGTGTTGTATGGGCCACTTTTAAGTTTTATGTATAGGCATGTTTTTGTCTTATTTTGTGAGAATAATATGACTAAGAACTGTAATATTGTATGGAAAAGAGCTGCAGGAAGATTCTGCAAAAATTTTCCTTGAATGGTCAAAAGAGAAAAAAAATTAAAAGCAAACGGGTTTGGAATGTCATGAGGATGAGTAAATAGTGACAGAACTGTCAAAGTTTTTAATGTGTCTCACTGAAACCTAGTATGGTCAGTGGGGAGACGGGACTAAATGATCGCAGAGGGTGCATTATGGATCAGTGGCGAGAGGTGAGACGGGTCCTCTCTGCCGAAGCATTCAGTTGTTTCATATTCATCTGACTGATTGAAGCTTGAATGTGTGCTACATTTCAATTGGAACCGAGCCCCCTCCAGAGTGCTGGAGATATCTAATGCCGTGCCAATCATATGCACATAATAAGGAGAGGAGGGTGAAGGTGAGAGTCATGACTTCCAAATGTCTTCTGTTCAGTTTGTCAGGCATGCAATATCTCAACTGCTGCCCAAGCGAGCTCAGGTATTGACCTTAAAACACTTTCAAAGGGTTTTATTTGAAAGAAATCTTTGTAAAAGCCATAGAGGGGTGACAGTGACTGTTTATGCATGCTTTGACTGATTGATGTCGAATGCATCTCTGTTTGAAGTCTGCTTTGGCGGTGGATCTGAGCACAGGAAGTGTGTTCGGTGGAGCACATATTGGGCCGTAGCGTGGCGTCTGCAAGCGGCCGCGCTCACCTAAAGTGCTGGGTGCACATGGAGCCACTGATGCTTGCTTAATGGCAGACTGTGGCGTCTCGCTCTGCCTTTCCAAATCCAACCGTTTGTGCAGATGCTCCCTGGCAGTCGAAGAGCCTCTGGCACACACCTATTAATTAGCTTCCCACAAACAGGAAGCAGGTTTTGGGAGAGGAGATGGATGCCGCCTCTGTTCCAACTCGTCTTGTCTGAGATGCTCTGAAGTGACAGTATCTCAGAAGAACTTTTGGCACTCAAAGTTTCATGGGAAATGGCAGTGTTGGAGAGTGCACAAAGCTGGCACTTGACAAGTGGGAGTGGATTTAGAAAGGCACCAAATGTTCCTCTGTTCTGGCTTTGTTGTTTGTGATGGAGATTCATTTTTCTGTTGTACAGCTACTGAGCTGAAATGGAACTCATTGTTTACAGGTTATCTTGAGTCATATGTTACCTACCTGCTTACATATTTCAGGACACTGCAGACCTGAGTTTGATTGACAGCCAAGTTTGGTTTTGTTGGTTGGTGTAAATGCTTTTTTCTGAGGCGAACACCTAGGAGTTGAATGAATTGCACAGCTGAAGGTATGTCGCAAACGTTGGAGACTAAACAATAAAATGTGAAAATACCTGTGAGGGCGAGATTGAGTCAAGCACTTGAACCAAGTCTAGAAGCAGCCTGACACTATGTGTACTTTCCCACAGTACATATACAGACTAAAAATTGCCTACAATTGCTTGGATTACATGGCAGATGACCTTTTAAAATATTTGTGTGATTTTGCAGTTGCCTCTAGTGACTTTATTGTTGTCTAGTAGTCCCAACAAACTGATTTCAACATGGAATAGAATAATGTCTGCTGCAGATTTGCCTTAGATACGTTTTGATCTGTTTTCAGTAACTGTATAGTCTCATGTTGCAAGACCTTTTATTATAAGCATAAAGTTTTGTGCACATTGCAGCTTCTTCCAGCCAAGATCCGAGACCTTAGACAGAAAAGGACCATCTAAGTCAGAGATTATTCATTTTAACATCAAATAAGGAATACTGAATATTACTATTTTTGAAGAAAGCTGTAGTAGACATTGAGTCAGATTTGAGCTTGCCATGTCAACCAAACCTTCTACATAGGCCCAATGGAAATACATGCCTCTAAATAAATTTCTGAAAAAAAACCGAAAAAAAAAACAAAAAACGTACCTATACATACGAATCGCTGCAGTTTCCAGTTGAAATAATCACTAGAGGCAGTAAAACTCTGACGACTTTTATTCCTTTTCACACAAAGTATGATTTGCAGGTCCACAATTCCGATTAATAAAGCCTAATTTTCGTTTTTACAATTACTTGAGGAATATCATGTTATGAATTAAAAACTTTTTTAGCATGCTGTGACATTTGAAAACGAATACTTTTGAACATTAGCGTCACATATCCAGCTTCATATGTATTGGTTTTTGTATTCAGTAGGTTTGTTAGGTAGCTCCTGCAGTATGGGACTTGACTTGAGTGGTGAAGAGCTCGTGTACAAATCCCGTGAAACTACAGTTCCACAAACCTGCATACTGTAGAAGGAAGTTCAAATGGCACGGTTGCATCAACAAATCCATTTTTATACCAGTTTTGCATTTGTTAACACTATCGGGTAGATTTAGGGTTGGGTTTGGTTTAGGGGATATTTCCAACATGATAGAGCATTAACTTTTAGCGACACTCCCCGGATATTTGAATAATGAACCACCGCAATACGTACCTGAAGCAACATAATAAAAAAACACAGCAATACGTGCCTATATCAACGTAACAAAAATGTGCCAGGGTCACGTATTGAACCCGCATTTTAGCACCACTCAATGGACATTTCACTTTAAAACTGCCTCGAAATGTGCAGTAAGGTACGTAATAAAGGTGTTGCAGAAATGTATTTAGAGGCATGTATTTCCTATGAGCCTGGGTTGCAAATCTTGCAGTCTTTGGGCTTCACATAGGCATCTGAACATCAAAGACACTGTTGCATTTTCAGATAACTTAATTATAATTTTTTTTAAATGTGTAACATCTGCCTTTGTATAAAATACTTCTCATCCCAGTATTTCATAGATCACTATGGGGCATTGAATTTAGCACTTGAGGTGCAATGAAGCCTTTCTGACTGATAGATATGTTCACTGTTAAAAGACCTTGACTGTAGCCTGCGGGTAAAGACATATCCAACCCCAGAGTCTTCTGAAAGGTCAACGTGCCATTTAATCAAACATCAGACTGCTGAGGCCGAGCTGTCAGAGCTATGTGACCTTCTGCTCTCCCCACTTTTAAAGATCAGCTCTAACCCGCTCAAATGCGGCCACATCACCCGGCCCATCCTGCTGTTCCCCGAGCGACATCACTCTCCTCGCTGCCTCTTTGCTCTAGGTCTTTGCCCACTGTCTGCATTTTCTTCAAGTGTGCTTGTGATCTTTGTGTAGCTCTCACCTTTGTTGCCGGTGTTTGCTGACAGATGTTATTATAGCATACCGTTGATCTCACATGGACATTTTTTTTAGCAAACTTCTGTTCAGCTTTCAATTATTATGTGCTCAGTAGCAGGAAATCCAGTCATCTTTTAGTCCCAAACCAAAATGACACATTGCCATTAGGGCTAATAGAGTTTGATGCGACTCATTAGCTCTGCATAGGCTACTGTGTATAGTGGCACTATTTTTCGATGGCAAATTGGATGCGAGGATGATCTCTTGCTAATGGTTATTTCTAATGCAGAGCTAATGTGGTTGCCCAAGCCCCTCCCATGAATCCAAATGAAACAGGGTTGTTAGGGAGGAGGACACTGTATAGTAGAGTGTCTAAGTATCAGATGCTGGCTTTGGATTGCAATTTAAAAGCTTTTAGCTTTTTCACAACCGTTGCTGATGGTGTCTCCTGTGCTTATTAGCAGTGAAAATTTACAAAGCTTCATAACGCTGATTGGTTTGGAACGTTTTTGTGTAAAGCAGTTTTCTCAACCTTTTTAATCCATGCCACCCCACTGTCCAGGATGTACAGAAACTTGTACAGAAATTTTAAATATATTTTTTAAAAGTTTTACGTATTTTAAATCAATTAAGCCATTTTGAGGCTTGGAAGTGTGCTGAGGCCCCCTACTGTGTCCCGACCCCCAGGTTGAAAGCCGCTGGTATAAAGTAATGGGATTACATTCATGCAATTTCTCTGATATTTTCTGCCATCAAATCACATTTCTCAGCACTGTTTCACTCTTTCCTTCCCTCTTAATGAGCTCATGTGTCCTAAATGCATGTCTGCCTCATCTTGCTTTTTCAGCTCTGGTCTCTGAAGTTATGATTGAACAAGTGTGTAAAAGTGCAGAGATGGCAATAAAACGATTGCATGTTCTGCAATCTGTCATGCTGTCCCTATTGAGTGTTTAGTAATCAGCAACAAATATAGAATACTGCATAATGCATTAACAGCATATTTTTTTACGAAACAATTCATCCTATAATGACTGAACAACTAATATCTTCTCAATGTAGGGGTTGCACTAGGCATGGGCTGGTACAAGATTTTGACGGTATGATAAACTTAAGCAAAAATATCACGGTTTCACGGTATCACGGTATCACGGTATTGTCGTTACAGCTCTAAAATGTGTTATTTTTAAATGACTGGGTAAAAAAAAAAATTTTTTTTTTTTTTAAGTGGTTGCCGAGCAACACACATAAGTAAACAAAGGTGTATGTTTGTAGTGTAATTTACAACAGCTTCGAATTCGGCTCAACCAATCAGAATCAAGGACTGGAACTCTCCGTTTTATAATAATTTTTTTTTACTAGTATTACGATTGATTAAAATGTATAAATAACAGTGTAGTAAACATGGATACAATAATTTCATATGATAGGAAACAGAAAACTATAATATTTAAATACAATTAGATTGTATCAAATTTAAGGCCATAAAAAGTCTTAAATACCTTAAATTGTATCAGAAAAGTTTTCATTATAATTTCAAGAGGTCTTACATTTGGGGACGGAAAATCACGATATGGCTGGATTAAACCTGAAAAGGCTATAATTTCACTGAATAAATGGCCAATGAGCGCTGGACGTTTCAAAGTCAAAACGCGGCATCAGTGTTTGTTTTTTGAGTGCGTCTCTGAAGGGAACTGACTGTCTTCAGAAAAGTTGCATTTTCATTCAATCTTTCCTATAATGCCTGATGAAGTAGCGTTTATGAGCGTAGCGCTGCTTTGTGTACTGTGCTTACCGGGGAAAGCACTATATTTCTGCCGTTCTTACGTTCCTATGTTTTTACGCAGCAAACACATAGAGTTGTAAATGAGAAAGAAGTTAATGTGCCTTCTAAAAATCTAAACAATTAAGACAGTAATATTTATACGTTTTAAATTGACATAATTGATATACTTGATTTATCCCTTTTCATAAAAAAATGGTTTAAAGGCTGAAATGCTGTTGTATAAGATTTTTGTTTTTGTGAAAACCTGTATCTGAACTGTAAATCATGTAATTTTATGGCTCAAAAATTTTTTTTTTTTTTCCCCTGAACACAATATATTTTGTTTTTGAGCAACATACAGAATATTAAGAACAGTAGAATTTTTATTTTTTTATTTTTTATTTGTTTCCTAAAAAGAAGGAAAATAAAGACTGACATCTTTATTTCTGGTATCTCTCTGCCTGATCGTGTAAAATAAACCTATGACTGCAATGTGTGACTTACTGCTCAATAAGAAATTAAATAATGTTGCTATTATAACAGTGTTGGCCACTTTGTATAAACACTGTATCTAGCATTTTGCCATACTCCGTGTAATTTTAAATGTTTTACGATAATTTCATCATCTTTTTTTATAATTATTATTGTATCGCTATGATAACTATCCAGTTATTTAAACTATTTTATCTCGTATTTATTAACTACTGTTTTTTTTTTTTTTTGCATATGTATTGTTAACCATTTGTATTGTTTTATTTTAAATGCACCTTGGGGTTGCCACAAGATAAATTTCGTTGTGTTACACAATGACAATAAAGTACTTGACTTGACTTGACTGTAACCTAGTCAAGTCACCTTTATTTTTATAGCACTACAGCACAGATTTAAACAGCAGGAAATGATCTACAACAAAATAGAACGAGGTTTGGTGATAACTAAGCAAATATTTTATTACTTAATACTGATTTCTCGCTAGAAATAACTTCGCATGCCATCTTTATTTTGCTCAACCATCACGGGATAGGACACACAGGATTGTGGGTATCAAGGCAGCGAAGGATGCATCTATTCTGTCTTTAAATATCGACCAGATGAAGATATCTCAGGAGGCAGGAAGTGAAGCTAACATTGGATTCGACGTGTCTTGATACCTTCCTACCTTGAAATGTGTCCTCCAAAGGCAGCATTTTCCAGTTTCAGATGCAGCCGTCAATTCAGCGTTGATTCTGCTCCGGTATCAGACACACTTTAGGGCTCGCAAAATCGCTAGCCCGACATCCCGGAGCTATTGTGTTTTCCAGTCGGGCTACCAAAATGTATCACCACTCTGCCCGACGGGCTATCTTAAATGCAGATCTCCCGCGGGTCCTTAAAAACCAACCCCACTCATACTGTTCATTTTACTTGTGCAGCTCTTAAAATGGCCGGGACATAAATTGCCTTAAATTTATTTAAAAAAATTCTGCAGATACCCTGTAAATAGTGAAATAAAATTCCTTCCTTCATATTTGTTGATATTTGTGTATTGAAAATATTTTTGATTGACATTTAAACTCCTACCTGATTTTCTATATTAAAAAAAAAATATATATATATTATTTGGGCTAGTTAAATTAATTTTCGGGCTACCAAAATCTGAAGAGTACCTGCCCGAAGGGCTACCAGGGATT
>NW_015552558.1:1588193-1590755 GCF_001515605.1 Sinocyclocheilus anshuiensis
AGCGAATGATACATCTATTCTGCCTTTAAATATCGACCAGATGAAGGTATCTCAGGAGGCAGGAAGTGAAGCTAACACTGGATTCGACGTGTCTTGATGCCTTCCTACATTGAAATGTGTCCTCCAAAGGCAACATTTTCCAGTTTCAGATGCAGCCGTCAATTCAGCGTTGATTCTGCTCCGGTATCAGACACACTTTAGGGCTCGCAAAATCGCTAGCCCGACATCCCGGAGCTATTGTGTTTTCCAGTCGGGCTACCAAAATGTATCACCACTCTGCTCGACGGGCTATCTTAAATGCAGATTTCCTGCGGGTCCTTAAAAACTCCTAAAGTGAGTTGTATCAAACTTAAGGCCATAAAAAGTTTTAAATACATTAAATGGTATAAGGAACATGCTTGTTCTTAAGTTATAGTTGTATTGTCAGGAACACACTTGTCCCGGAGCTATCTGGTTGTTATTGGAATATGCTTGTTCTAAAAGCTGTAGTCATATTGGGAATATAGCTACCTGTTCATTATTAGAAACATGCTTGTTCTTAAGTTATAGCTGTATTTCTGGGAACATGTTTGCTCCAGAGCAATTCGGTCGTTATTCGGAACATGCTTGTTCTTAAAGCTGTAGCTGAATTGGAAACATGCTTTTCTTAAGTCTATCTGGTGTTATTGAGAACATGTTGCTTAAGCCTTTAAGGTTTTAGCAACATATTCATTAGGTCACCTGTTAAAAGTAACATGATTGTTGCTACAGGTTATGTGGGTTTTGGCAACATATTTGTTTTGGACATTGGTTAAGGGCAACATGCTTGTTGCTTAAGGCTTTGAGATTTTGCTATCAGTTTGTGTTGGGGATATCAGCATATTCTTAATCCTGCTGTTCGCAACCTTCTGCTCTGCACAATTTGTATGTTTCTCTTATCACTTCAGAGGTTTATTCCATTCAACTGTAATTGCCCTGTGAAGTGGAAATCACAGAATATTCCGCCATTTTTCCAGTTTGAAGGGAGTGCATAGGTTCCATTCAAAGGGCATTAAAGTGCGCAAGACGTGACTACTATGCAAATATCAAGTGTAGCGTTAGTTCTGGCAGGTCACGTTAGTCAAGCTTGCATCAGCTGACTCTCAGCTGATCCCCGTCTACCTATAGGAATACAACACCTATCTAAGCATTCATATATAAGGTCCCTCAGTATTAGCAGCAGATTTCGCATTGCTCAATAGCTAATTACCCTTCTCCATCCCCAGCTCCTCCTCTGTCAGTCGGGATTCAGCCTTCTGATTCTCCTTTGAATCAGACTAATTCTAAAATGTGTACATAAAATTATTGAACTTTTATGATATCTGCAATACATTTATGTTGGTTCTGTTCTGTTTACCCTGGGGGGTTATTGCTGCTCTCCCTGCTCTTATCCATGGTAGGCTGCATGGATGCGCAGGGAGTTCTTGCCCAGAACAGAACCATACCGCCAATCCAAACTTTATGCTAATTGTCAATCATCTTTGACGATAGTGGTCCTGACAGAAATGCAATGGCTTGAATACACATCTTTTTTCCCCCCTTAATTTTGAGGTTTGTCAGTATGGTGCAACAGGTACAACTGTCTTGAAAAAAAAAATAATTTAAAAGAATGCATTTCTTTGAAAGAAAGCCTTACTAAGTTGACGGTGTGTCAATGAGTACTTTTACATGGACAACATGGAAGATCAGGTCCATGGAAGATCTAAGATCACTACATGGAAGATCAGGCCCTTTCTTTCAGAACATGCAACACAACTCCTTGTTCAAGCTCTTGTTTAATCAGATTTTAACACAATTAAGACAATACTCTGATTAAGAATCTACTATGTAAACAGAGACTTTTGATTACCTTAATCCGGCTAAAGTCATGCTCGAAGTAAACAGAAATCGAATTAAGACATGTGGAGTATTCTTATTTTAGTCGCATTACTGAAGTGCAGTATAGACATGTAAACACCTTAATCACATTATTACCGACGTGTAGGACTTTTCACCGCATTTTGCGACAGGATAACACGGCAGTGGTCGGCAGTGGTCAACCGTTTGACGGCAAATAAAAGAGCTTCAACACTGCCGTTGTCTGTATGCATGTACAAATAATTAACTGCACTTGAAGCTTTCATAAAATTAAAAATGAAACAACCAAAACTGATCTATGTACTATAACATGTAAAACAGGAAAATGAAAGGAATATTCTAAAAGCAACTCGTGTAAACACCATAATCATAATAATGGCTTATTTAGAATAAGGTAAATAATTAGATTACTGATGTCCGTGTAAATATAGTCAGTGTCAATATATATCTTTAAATTTCAGATAATTTGTCTCCATGACAAAACAAGGTAAGATCATGTTGTCGTATATGTTTTAAAGATGTTGTAAACGTGTATTTAAGATACACAAGAAAAAAGTAATAATATTCCCTATATTTTTTAAGAGTCATTAAAATGTATTTTTTGTTCAAGATTTATAGTTTGAACTTGAACTTGACATTTTACATCCATTCACATTTTTTTTTTTTTTTTTTTGCCCCGTTGCGGTT
>NW_015552558.1:1591039-1642800 GCF_001515605.1 Sinocyclocheilus anshuiensis
CATTCCCATTTTTTTTTTTTTTTTTTGCCCAGTAGCAGTTGAACTTCTTTTTAAATTTGAGAAAATATGCTTGCTGACAATATTTGAGGTTGCTGGAGTTTTGGAGTGACCTGTTAGGATTTTTCTTTATTTTGTGTGTTTGGAACATGTCGGATAAGGCTGAGTTGGCAAAATTCTCATTGACATTTTGCTAGTTTTCCAGAGCTCTAAATGTGCACACGCAACATTTAGTTTTCAAAGGCACTGGATATTGTAATGGCCTGATCTCCTTATCAATGACCTGCTTGCTCTTTCTTCTGTACTACTGAATGACGAGACATTTAATTAGGGCTGAAACTAGTGTTCTCATGTAGTGCCCTATAGCCTTTACCACACACAGAAGAAAATCACCTTGACCCTTCTTTGGGAAGGAAATACTGTGTTAGCTACACCTGCTTGTTAAAGAAAATATCTGAACCAAATTATGTGGCAGCAACTCAAAGCACAAAAGCATGACATGGTTAAGAGATTCAGTTGTTCAAATTAAACAGAATGGGGAGGAAGTGATCTGAGGCTTAGTAAGTTTGATCCATATATGTTTGATTCATTTTGCGAATAATTTTGTAAGTGAAATCAAATCCATTTGTTTAGACTTTGCTTTGAATGTTCCAATCATTCTGCCTGCTATCGAAACCAGCTAATCACTTTGTTTAATTTGATACATGGTCACTCAATGTGTTGATTGCAAAAACATCCTATTTTTATAATGCAAAAGATGTGAACATACATACACTAGAGGTATGGAGAATATGAAAAGCTCAGCTGTGGCTGTGGTGTCAGCCTAAAGTGTCTACAGTAAAAAAAAAAAAAAAAAAAGGATAAAAACAGATGAAAATCTGGATTTTTTTTCCCCGTCCATACCACAAACAAGTAAATGGGTTTAGTTATTTATTATTTTTTTTGCCTGTCTGAATAAAACCATAGTGACTTTGAGGTTGTTGGAGTTAGTCAGAGACGACTGAATGGTGAAAAGCAGTACTGTGAGGAGGTCAGAGGAGAACTTGCAGACTGGTTCAAGCTGACAGAAAGGCAAACACATCAAAGTTTGAAGTGGGTGGGCTACAGCAGAAGAAGACACAATAGGCTTCGCTCTTGTCAGCTATAAGAACAGGAAACTGATGCTATCATGGGATTGGACTCAACAAAACTGAACATAAAGATAAAAATGTCAAAAAGAAGGGAACAAATGCACTCAGCCAGAGTTAGAAATAAATCAGTGATCAGTGATCAGTGATGGGTCCAAGCACTACAGATCCATCACCAATTATAACAACTGCATGGTGTACACATGTGTGTAAGTAAAAGATAACTATTTCAGAGTCTGCTGTATGTGCCACTCTTCCTGCTGCCAGCTAATGGTTCTATGAAAACCGATACAATACGACTGGTGACCAAGTTTCTCATAGCATTTCGCACTTACTTTCCACCATAAAAGAAGATTCTCTTGAGTCTGATTACAACCACCTATTAAGAATCAAAATATTGCCAAGCTTGCTGTGCCTGAAAGCCTAGTCCGTCACCTCTCATCATCTCAGTGTCTCATGTCCACAATGTATCATGGTGTAACCATCAAGTGACAAATAACATATTTTCCTTACCCCATGAATACATATGAGTGTACACCTTTTAATGATTAACAGTAGTATACAAGTAGTATACAAAAAACAGTAGTATACAAGTTATATACGTTTGTGCCATGAGGTCTTTTACTAAAATTGCCATGTCATAATAAGATCAAAAACTCTTTGAAGAGACTTACCGTCCTGAAAAAAACACGAGAAGATACACACTGCATCAGTTGGGGTTAAAAGAATTGTTGCCAAACATACACCATATTAATTAATCACTGCAAAAATGATTCAATCATTTTTTATTTATTTATTTTTGTCCAGGCAGTGTATTACTAAACTTTCCATGTCACAAAAAAGAAGAAGAGAACAAAAAACCTCTGAGACTTATTGACCTTGACACAAAGTTATGGGGGGTTCAATGATACCATTTCCTGTTTTATTTTATTTATTTATTTTTTTTTTAAGAACTACACTGTAAAAAATGACCGTGAATTTAACGGTAAAAGACTGTAAAAATGCTACAGTAAAAACCTGTTAAATGGTTAATGGTAAATTCCCCTACTATATATACGGTGAAAAACTGTATTGGATATTACATGTATTGGACATTAATTTTACGGTAGTATACCATTTTTGGAAGTGAAAAAGACCGTATAATTTACTGTGAATAACCGTAAATTGACATTCCCAGAATTCCCTGCGTTACATTTCAAATTGGATGTTTTTTTGTTGAAATAATTATGTTTCTTCTTAGTTTTTTCTTATCAGTTTTGTATATTAGGGTTGTGTGTTACACCTAATGTTGTTAAATGAATGTTTATTGCATTATTTCAGTTTCATGTGTGTTACCATGATGGTGTTTGGTGTTTGTGTGAATGACACTGTGCACCTTCTATATATGTTATTATTTAAAAGCTGCTTGTGATGGGCTTTGGTTCATCATGTGACTTTCTCATCACCACCTGCATTTGGTGTTTATATATGCATTACAAAGGTACAAAACAGATTTCAGTACTTCCAATAGGTTGGTATATTAACATTTTATCAGTTAATGAAATTACGGTATTTAACTGTAAATTTAAGTTAAAACCGTAAAACCTAAAACGTTGCTACCGTATTTTTTTAAATTTTATATTTAAATTTTACGGATTTTTTTCTACAGTGTAATAATCAAATATTATGCCAAACTATTTAGTAAGGTTTTCCTTATAAGAATTTCATTCTTTTAACTAGATTTGTCCCCCTTCATTGTGATATCAGAACAGTTGTATCAGAACCTTTCTTAAATTAAGCTGGTCATTTACTCACCATGAGATACACTATAAAAGAAAAAAAGAGGTTGGAAATCTTATCTCCAATCATGCGGTGTGAAGTAAGCTTCAAGAAGATCTTAACTCTTGATCTTTTACATTATCACACTCAGAAAAACAGATATCAGTTGGATCAGCAGGGTTACACATGTGAAAATTAAACACCTTTTCTACTGCAGATCACTGCCAGTGGACGGGGGTGTTCAAATACAATAACATCAGGTTATATTTTACATGGGCACCTGCACGGAGTCAAGTAAACATCGCTGAGCTGTCTGTGTCTGTAGGGTCAGGGCCACTGTGGCCCCTGTGAGTGTGTGTCTAATGGGAGGAGGGCGTAATGACAGCTGTTTATGAACCCTGCCCACGTCCGGATGGATGAGGCTGTAACTGAAGTGGGCTTTTATCCAGGAGGATGTCTCTCAAAATACCCCCATCTCAACCCCAGCCATGTGTACCACGAGAGACAGTCATTTCACTCTGTCGTTCTGTGAGCTCAGGGGAGAGAGACAGGCCTGGAGGATCCAATCAGTGCAGAAAAACCTTTGGCGTCTCGGTCCATAGGGAAAGCTGCTCCGCGTGAGTGCCACTCTTCGCTGTTCCTCTCATGTCCATCTCTATTTGTTACAGGGGAGATGAGCTTTGAGTTTTGCTGTTTTACAGTTTTGGTTTGGAATGTGGTCACTGAGCCTTTACATCAGTGGTTCCGACTTGGTGGGTCGTGACCCGAAAATGCGTTGCAGATCTGTTCTGATGCCAGATGCAAATAATAAATGCCCACTAACTAGATAATCATGCATACAAAGCTGCTCCGCATGAGTGCCGCTCCTCGCTGTTCCTCTCATGTCCATCTCTATTTGTTACAGGGGAGATGAGCTTTGAGTTTTGCTGTTTTACAGTTTTGGTTTGGAATGTGGTCACTGAGCCTTTACATCAGTGGTTCCGACTTGGTGGGTCGTGACCCGAAAATGCGTTGCAGATCTGTTCTGATGCCAGATGCAAATAATAAATGCCCACTAACTAGATAATCATGCATACAGTAGGATAGTTAGGATAGCAAAATAAATAAGCTTATGAGCTTTTAAAAGGGGGGAGAAAACACTTTTCATATCCTATCAAGCTCTACGGCATTTTGGTGGAAATTCATCTGTCAGTTGGTAAATTAGTTTAATTAGACAGGTACGGTCATGATTAGGTTGTGTGACATGCCCTCATCCTTAAAAACTTTGATGAAAAAAAAAGGCAATAAAATACAACCAGAATATTAATACAGGTTTGCCGTGAGAATAATCATGTGCCAGCCACTGTGTGTTTTGTCTGTTGAATACGGTATTTGAGACAAAAACAAAAACACTTGTTTGCTGACAATGTAGATGCCTGACAAACATTGTTGTTGTGAGACTGTATGGTTGTGATTACACGCAATCAGGGAACAGCTTTTCCCTCACCATTGTAACATGATGCTTTTGCAAGATATCGTGAAAAAAGTTTCAGCTTTTATTTTCCTTTACGCCCTAAAGAAGATATCACAGGTTTATCAAGTTCGTCGCTATATGTATATCAGTGTTCCTGTAAAAAAAAAAAAAAGAACAATAATACTGATAAGATATTATTATTATACGAATTCTACTAATAAGAACAATATAAAAACGCACTAGGGATTAATGAGCTACTGGATTCATGAATATTAATCAGGTTGTGTGCGTTTGCTCGAACTGATTCGCTGAAATCAAAACAGGGACGATAATAGGTGAGCACCAGCCAATGAGATTGTCGTTTGCGCATTAGTTCCGCCTACTACAGGAAGCCCGGCAGTTCTTAAAAGCTGAAGAATTCCAAAGGAACTCCATTATTTTTACAGGAAAATACAACAAAGTATATCGTTTACATGTAGCGCATCAATTCTGCACGTTATGTAAGACTCTCGCTCTCTCTCTCTCTCTCACTTTGCGAGTGTGAGAGAAAGCATCAGCGAGTCGTGCGCCTTCACACTAGAGTTTGTAGTTCATGGCTTTTAGCTGCTGCTAAATCTACGGTGCCACAACATAAGACATTAGCCTGTATTTTACACAGCTTGCAGTCTGCAAACTTGCACTACCAACATACAGTACAAAACATCTTGCTTTCAGTGATGTCAGTGATGAAGTTTTGTGCACTTGAAGTTTGTGAAACAAAAATCACGAAATCCATTTAAATCAACATAAATCAAAGTTTAACAAACCTCCTCATTGCGAAAATAGAATTCTGTAGGAAGCACTGGCTCATGATAATATTAATACCATTCCATTTCATAATCACGATTCAGTACAACTGATTTCAAACTCATTTTTTGTTTACTTTTCCCTAATAAACATTTTTAGTACAGTTTGTGTCCTTTTTAAAATCTGAGACTTCAAGTAAAACTAGTTCAACCATAAATACAAAGTGAGCAGCTAGAAATGTGCGACAGTCCAAAACACTTAAAACAGATTATTTTTTATTTGTTGATCTTGATACAACTATTAGAATTAATAGTTGTGTTAAGCACAAAAACTATAAATTACCAAAGAAAATGCAACTGTGATGGGCTGTATTGTACAATGAAATATGTTTTAAATATATATATTCTAGAAAATGTGAGTGGTGTTTGCCTGTACAAAACTTTTTGCTGCAATGCCAGCATGTAGTAGGTGGATGCCAGGGAATTGTAATTCTACAATGCCAGGGAATTGGTTACTAGGTGGTTACCAGTACAACTCAACAGTAGGGATGGTCGGATCGATCCTTAAGTATCGATACTTTCGATACTGATGTTTTATCGAAAGGATCGATCCTCACATAAAAATATTGATTCTAAAGTGCATTTTTAACCATTAATTTAATTTATTTATCAAGAAATTCGGTGCGTTAAAAAAGATTCTAAGTATATTAGCGAATAATTGCTTTCTGAAGGATCATGTGACACTGAAGACTGGAGTATTGATGCTGAAAATTCAGCTTTGATCACAGATGCATTTTAAATTACATTTGAAAATATATTAAAATAGAAAATAGTTATTTTAATTGTTATATTTCACAATATTGCTGCTTTTACTGTTTTTTTTTGTGTTTTTTTTTTTTTTTTTAAATAAGTGCAGCCTTGGTGAGCATGAGACTTAAAAAAATTACAAAATATTACTGACCCCTAACTTTTGTGTACATGTAATATTTATTTTAAATTGGCTAGTTTGTGCAAGTAAATGTATTTAAACTGGTTGTTAAAAGTTCAAATGGATTGTGTTATGTTCTGTAATTGCTGTTAATAAATCTGTCAGAAAAAAATATGCTAAAGTTTCACCTTTAGGGGTACAACAGCCTGGCAGCCTTTTACAAAAATTAACCATGGTTTTATTACAGTAACCACAGTTTACCACAGTATTTGTACTAAAACTGCAGTAACCACAAATTTGCCATGGTAATAATAATAATAATACATTTTAGTACTTATGTAACACCATGTTTATTTCTCATGAGATATTCTCAAAGGTGCACCTTTGTAACTTATCTACCATTAAAGCATGCATACTTGTATGGTACTAATATGCTCACTTTTAGGGGTATAGTTGCACCTTTGAGGTTACTGCCCCAGTAAAGGGCTAAAATATAATTATAGTATATTTTATTTCTGACAATGTAAACAAAAAAGGCCTATGAAATGTTAAAAAACATGGCTTTAAAATCGATTATTAAGTGAGTATAATTACTTATTATATTCTTTTAATAATTTAAAAGATCAGTTTAGTTTAGAGGTATCGATATCGGCGATACTGGGCTTGAAGATATCGGTATCGGATCGAAAATAAAATAAGAGGCATCGCCTATCCCTGCTCAACAGAGCCCACTCCCAATTTCTCCCAAAGTCTTTACTTCAATATAAATCTATACATTTTCTGCCTGGTTTTATAATTTAATGGGTGGAAATGTAATGTATTTTCGCATAAAAAGTATCAGCATATTTCTCTTCAACAAGCAGCATGGTTTGAGGTATTCTTCATGCCTGTAACACAAATTGATTTTTTTTTGTTTTCCTGAATCACTATCCTTAAGTATGATCTAGCCTTTACAACACCTCTACACGATGTCATCTCATAAATTCTCATATTAACCAACTAACCATTTATTCTTCATTATTATTCAGTTATTCAGTTGCCTCTCATTTTCTCATTTGTTTTACTTGTTCATTGTTTCCCTGAGGCGAGCGCTTTCAGATAATATACAACCCCTTTGCTGGTGACAGCAGGGTCTGCAGGGTGGCGTTACATCGGTCTTTATAAGCACACAACACATACCGTATGCCATTAAACCAGTCAATGCTTTGAAGGGCAAGAGGACAAGCTGTAAAATAAGTACAGAATTAATACATGCAATATAGCATGCATGTTTTTTTTTGCAATGGAAGACAAAAGGAGATATTTAGCAGAATGCTACCAAGCTGCTCTTTTCACACTTTTGATTTTAATTTTGATGGTCAACTTTAGACATTCTGTTTACTGTAAGCAAGTTTGCAAATACCAGTCATTGGAGTATTAGTAGGCTGTGTACTTAATATCTGCTAATACTTTATTTTGATGGCCTCCCAACACACAGTTATACTGACTTTAAGTAACTTTGCAAGTACATAAACTTATTCTACTAACCCTAAACTTAACCCTAACCTAACAATCTGCTAATACTTTAATCAGAGTTATTGATTTGTAGTTGCTAAATTACTTACTCCAAAGAGGACCATCAAAATTAAGTAATAAATAATAAACCCTCTTTTATTTCACAGTTTGTTTCAATGGTTAGTACATGGTTTCATATCAACATTACACAGCTGTGATTTTTCCTTGATGCACTTTTGTTATTTACTTTCATGAAAATAACTAAAGTATGACTGTTTATTGTAAAATAACCTTGCAGAACAGTATAAGTGGGAATTTGAAAATGAAAATGATATATATTTTTTTAATATGACACCTTTCAAGATCTATATTAAATCTATATCAGTGTGAGGTGGGTGCAGTAATCAGTGAAACTCATGCATCATCATTTATTAGCCTGTAAACTCCTCAGCATGAGCCATTTAGCTCCTTCCACATAAACCGAGGCCTGTATTAAAACTTTTATCTCAATCATTTATTTATTATTTATAAACCTTCCACCTCTTTTGACAGGCTTATGAAAGTATGCAGGAACATGTTCCTACGTTTAGTTTTTTTCATGAAATACTCTGATTATTGAACGGCAGAGGACCATCATTCATTTATATGCAAATAAGGGCCCTATTTGATATCAAGCCAAAGAGAGATAAACATTATTATGCTCTAGTATGAGTGTGTTGTTTCTCACACACACACACACACACACACACACACACACACACACAGGGTCGTTCAATAAATGGATACTTAAGTCATGTCAGTCATGCACTGTAGATGTCAGTGACACAAATATACAACCAGCACATCTGACTCCATCCTGTTTGGTCATGTGAGTCTCTCTGTTCAAAACATTTTGTTTTTCATATCTATTTTCATTCTGGTTGCTCCTGATACTCTGATGCAGTCCTATTAATAACACACACAATAAAATATCACCGTTAAGCGCCATCAGATGTACTTTTATTATGAGGAATGGGCCAATTTGGCATGAAAAGCTTGTGCGTGTTCAAAACACGCACATCACTTATCTAAATAGTTCAGTCGCTCGCTGAATGTCAAGTTATTAAGCACCGCAAATCTGTACACAGACTCGTTGCTGCTGCTGTATGCAATTAGAAAAAGTTGAGCATTCATTTTTTTGCATAATGGAAACCAGCAGTTAAAAGTCAGTTAAAGTTTTTTCAGAGATAACCAATGTCTGATATTTGTGTTTAAGTGGTGTCTGTATGCAAGTGCACTCCTAAATAGGTTGTCACGGTAACAACGTTACAATAATCAACACCAAAACCAGTGAAATTTCACATATTCATTCTTAATACCAATACAATAAATATTTAAAAAGTGAAAATTAGTAATATATGCTTCATAAAAAATAAATATTGAATATTAAAACATCAGCATGTCACTTTCAAGTATTTCTCAAAGTAAACATTGTTTCATGTTCTAAAATAATTATTCAAGTAAGCAGTGTGTACTAAATTAAAGAACAAAGAAACAACTTATAAACAACAGAACAAAGATACTAAAGAAGTAAATAGTGTTTGATATGTTTCAGGTATCAAAGGCTTTGTTAACACTTCAGAGAAAATGTGATTATCAAATAAAAATGTTTGACCATCTGCAAGTTTTATGGAACCAGAATTGATTTTTTCCCCCTTGTTCAAACTGCAATTGTTTTCGCTAGCTTTATGATATTTGAGACTTTAGCAATGGATGTTTCACCACTGATTATGTTTTCCATGAGGGTAGGGTTGTCCACAAGTTTGTTGCGTACAACAGTATAAAATAAGAAAAGGTGGCATAAGACCGATTCAGACGGTAATTTCATGTGGTGCATTCACATGGGATAAGCAAAGCCTGTGATTTTACTCGAATTTACTGACTTGTCTGCCGAATACGATATCAAGGCTTTGCGTAACATTATATCAAAAACAGAAGAATGTTCTGCATGCTGCGATACATGTCATCCATCTCCATGTAATCATTCTTTTTGTTTTCGCTCTTCTGATGGTTTTCAGCTTTCTCTTTCTGCAAATTATATAGTTGTATGGTGTATAGCGATATGACCCAGCACCCAAAATACAGTCCAACACTGCCTCCATTCTTCGCGAAAGATGGATAAAAATGCGCTCGGGAAACAAAAACCTTGAAGAAATGATATACGACCCCGCCAAATCATAGCCCGATGCCAATGTCGATTCGCATGGGACTAATATTATCACAGGACCTCTGTGTTCGGCGAAATATAATAGGTCATTTACGGGGGAATTTTTACATTACAAATTACAGACATGGCCGATTCGATCACAGATAACCTCCGCAGTTATTACAAATGACTAGAGGTCACCAGGTATTACAAATCCCATGCGAATAGGGCTTTAGTCTGTGATTTTATTGCTGTTTGAATCCAGAATGTCTGTGTTTTTCTCCCACCAGTCACGTAAAAATCCCTGGTCGAATTTCCTACTGTTTTTTGACAAAAACCAAGGTTGTGTGGCAATATAACTGCCATCCAAATCCACATCTCAGAGTTTACAAGAAGAAATTGATTCAAAATTCACTGTTTAAATCCTTTTTGACCACTGCTGAACACCTATTAAGTGTTGCACTTTGCTGTAATCTGCATGCATATTTATTACTTAAATGCTGGAAAGCATTTACAAGAACAGTGTTTCATAATATTTCAACAATATTACAATATTTCACTGCTCCACCACAGTAAGTGAGCTGTTAAGAAGAAGACAATCACATAAACATTTCAAATGGGTCACTATTATGGCAGGTATAAAATACAATTTTAAAACATGTATTTGATACAATTATATACATAAAAAACATAAACCAATCAGCTGTATGTTTACCTTATGTAAATAAGACGTTGCATTAACTTATATCTTCTAATCTCCACATTTTTTATAACATCCATCATTTTGAGAAATAAAGACAGAAAATGATTTCAACTACAGTGACTTTTTTATTTTTAAACAGGAAATTTAAATAAACAAATAATAAATAGGATATTATTAAAAATGAATTTATTCTTATTATTCCAAACATATCACATTTTATTTACAGCAGATAATCATGCGACTAGCCATGTGAGCAGCGCGTTCCCGGCTTCGTAGGATTACAGAACTCACTCCACTATACATAAATTGCCATCCGAATCCATGAGTTCTATCCCTGAGGTGGAAATTTTTTTAAATGTAAAGTCGGCAACACCAAAGCTCCAAAAGTATCAAAAAATTATTTTTTTTTAAAAAACTGTCGCATAGCATATGTGACGTTTCGAGCACGCAGGCTCAGAGGTCTGCTAGTCTTACCAATATAACATAAACCACAGGGGCAACGCAACAGGTAAATGACATTAGCCGTCTTACATGAAATAGTGCCTCGAATTTTAAAATTTTTTGCCATGTGCGGATGTGTAAAGGTCGACGTCTTATATGTGAAATTACACTGTTGACAGTTACCGCGTCTGTAATTCCCATATGGTATTTTGTTCAAGAAATGAGGAGCAGGTTTCAAATCAGCTCTGACCAAAAGATTTCGGGGATTAGGTGTTTTCTTGTACACTAAACGAGGTGGTTTGTGAAAACATTTCTTGAGGTTGGGATCACTCTCTACAATATGCCAATGTTTCAATAAAACATTATCAATGTCCTTTGACACAGGCGAATATTGGATGTAACCGTTAACACGACGGTCAAATTTTTTTAGTTTTTTAACGAGACTCTCTTGTTGTGACACATCTTTAAAACGCCTCGCAGTGACTGATTTTATCACTGAATCATTCATTCAATTGATTCGTTCGAACGGCTGAATCATTCAGGAATGAAGCAAGTGACTGTCTTTATGAACTGACGGAAATCCGTTGTAGCGACGGAACTTTAATCCCTACTAGCAACTAGTTGTTTAGTTTGTTTCCAAACACACTGCGTAGAATTTCTGTAAATGTGGCTGTCACTCTCATAAATTACAGAACAGGATTAAACACTAAAAGGTGAATTGACAACCAAATTTAGCTGCAGTGTGTACATGGCCCAACCCTGTTGATAAAAAAGGGCATATGCTGGTTAGGTATGTTTTGAAGCATGGTACCAGCTCAGGACCATCTTAAACCAGTTCATGACCAACTAAGGACCAGCTTAAACCAGCTACCATGCTTCAAAACATATCTAACCAGCATATGCTGTTTTTTTTTCAACAGGGAAGACAGTCAAGCCTGAGTCAAGAAAGAGAACTGAAGAGGGTCTGAACAATTCAGACAGTGTAAATATGCTTTCTTTGGGGTGAATAAAGCCTTTGCAGCGAACACAAAGCATGCTCCAGTCGAATGACATGATAGCAAAGAGTAGAGCATCTACGAAAGTCAGCACAGGCCACAAAATGTATCCGCAGTGTCTTAGTACTCCAGCCGGACATAGGGTCCGAGTCAAGACCACGTCCAAATGCTCCCGAGTCCATGACAAGACCAAGACAAAGAAAATATAGTATTTGATCTAGCCGAGTCTAGTTTCGAATACTATAAGACAGCCTGAATATTGCTAGATAGAGCTAAATACAGAGTTCTGGCATGAAACTCTAGATGGTGCAGTCCGATAGGTCTAACTCAATCTGACCTAATGACATCATCACATGGCACAGCTGATTGGTTCTCTCCTGTATCGGTAGCCAATGAGCTCGCTGCTCAACATTCAAATATATGACTAGTGCTTGCCGTAGCAGTTGCAGCTTGCTTCAGAAACCCTCCACCTCCCCCAGCTCTACCTGTATAGATCTGCTATGAGGTGATTCATGTAAGCTATATGGGGGTTATTTCATGTATGTTATATGTGCAGCAGCAGTATTTCTTACATGCTCACAGCAGCATGTTGTGGATGTATTGGCAGTAGCAAGTCTCGGTACTTGCTCTGCCGCAGCAGCAGCAGCAGTGTAGCAGATCTATTCCGCCAAGACCAAATGCATTAACATTGTCATGTACATTACCATGCCAATCCCTCCGAGAGTTGTCATGACAGAACTAAAAATCTTTTTATTTCATTTGTATCTTTGTTTTATTGTATTTGTCCTTTGTTATAATGTCACCGGTCTTTTTTCTTGATGTGGTTAATCATCTGAGCCTGTATAAATTGGGGTTACATACAGTGTGTGTTTATAATTTATTACACAATTACCACCAGAGAAACAGACAGCTGATAGCAACATATAACAAAACAAATGACAAAAACAGACCAAATGATCAACGTGGCCTCCATGTGTTTTGAGCCGCTGAGTCTGATTTCAAAACCATTCAAGTTGGTTTGGATCAGACTTTCTTTTTTTTTTTCTAATGGGTCAGATGGTAAAAACAAAACAAAACAAAACACAAAACATGGCCACAAGTCTGGATCAGGTATTTAGGGAAAACTTTTTAATACAATACAATCACAAAATAATCCCATATGAAATCTACATAAGTGATAGTATTCTATTACAAAAAGTAAGGCAAAAAAGTGCTTGTGACATCCCTACTTCTAAAAATTGGCAAAGGCTTTTAACAGATATGCCCATTTAAAAATAGATGTCATTTATGTCCCCACTATTTTTGTCCTAATTTTCTTCACCGATTTATGAAACTGGCTGTGGTAAGGAAAAGGGAAAAGTAAATGCATCTCAAATCGTTGAACATGAGTTTTAATTTAGTTGTTTTGTGTTATAATAAGTGGCGTTCCAGTCACGAAATTTTTCATTTTTAATATGTTATGGTGAGCACTTTGAAGGCAACAGCAGTGCATACAGACTCTCACACTGATCAATTGCTTTTTCACAACTGCTCTGGCTCACTATTCATTCTTGTATAATCACCACCCAAACTGCAAATAAATCTGATGTACAACTACAGTTTTGGTTTATAAAAATATTAAAAGTAAAAGGCAAATTAGAACAGAGAACCTTTTCTTAAACTTTATAAACAAAATGGTACCGGATTTATCCATTGAACTACAGAATCCCAGGATAGATAGTGACAGATGTAGGAATTAGGTTATCAAGTTAAATATGTTGCATGTTCATTGGATTACTTGAATGGGTCAGCAAGAATTATTGTTCCCTTCAATCACTCTGTAATGAGTTAATGACTCGTGGTATGTCCAGTCAGTGTGGTATTTATTTTTAATTGAAAGATTTTTGGACATTTCTTATGTTGGTTAGATTTGTGTGCAGGCATGGAAATAAGCAAATACTCTTCTACTGATGGCAATATGTCACAGACTAATAATTTATTAAAACTGTAAAAGATTTGTTCCATAATCTAATTAATATTAATGAGCATAACTTATGCTACAGATTTCTTGACGGCACATACAGTACATCAGTGCAAAAGTGACAGCCATGCATTTAAAATTCACGTATGTTTTCCTTCATGAAAAATTAACCAAAAATGTTGATGATTCATCTTGCACTCAGTGGCTTATAATTTGTTGGTCCAGTAAAATGCTCTCAAAAAACTGACAGTGTCACCCCCCCTAATTATAAATACCATCTGCTGTATTCTACCATATTTGTTGCATTCTGTAGTGTTGTTGCAATGAAACAGCCATTAAAATATGCTTTTAAGTGTACAAGTTGGAACTTCTAAAAAAAAAAATGACAAACAGCAAATCCACAGACACTCTTTGAAATAAACAAACTAACAAACAAACACAATTTACATGTACTTCAGCCCACTCTGTTTCCATCACTGGGATTCTGGTCTGTGTCGAGTACTCTGAACTGATGTGGAGCGGCGGATACAGACTCATTTTATCTTGCTTGAGGCAAATCTCTGCAAGATGGCAGTGCTATTGCAGGCCTCTGGGAGACTGCTCATTTTTTAATTCATCCCTCCTTCATGAAGTGGTGAATTGGGGAGGCATTGTTCAATAATGAAATAAACTCATCATCTGGGGACTCTTGAATTGTCTCGTTTTGGAGACGGAATCCTCAGCCTCCAAGAACCCCTCATTGCTGCATCCGTTGCTTTTGATTCGGTTGTTTTTTATTAAGTTTATGAAGAGCAAACAACGTGTCATAGAAACTGACTTTTATTATTTAGAGATGAATCGTAGGGAGTATTTGGAATGGCATATCGGATACCATTTTTGAAATTTTAAAATGAAGTGTGCATACTATACTGTGCATTTTTTCTATATGTTTGGAATACTTGTATTTACCACAACTAGAGTTGAAATGCAGCTACCAAGGTGTTCTATGTGGTTGCTAAAGCATTTCAAGGTGGTTTCTAAGATGTTTGGATTGGTTTGTAGGTGGTTGTCAAAAGAACCCTTTCTAGTCTCTATAATATTCTGGTCTCTAGATATGGCTAAGGCCCCATCTTCAGTGTTTATGGATTTTCCGCATTTATTGTCGGCACCTGTTAAAAATTGTGTGAGAAAACATAACATTTCTCCTTCAACTTCAGTCTTGGAGGGCCAATGTCTTGTTGAGTTTAGCTCCAACCATAACCAAACACACCCAAACAAGATAACGTTTTTTTTTAGAATTATTTGAAAATTACAGACAGATTGGTAAAATTGGGATTGTTACTAATGTCTGCAGAACACTTGCCTTCCAGGACTGGAGCTGAAGAGCACTACCGTAAGGAGACATGGTGATGGCAGAAAAAAAGTATTTGATTGGTTTTGCATCTCCTCACAAAACTTTTCCCCTGAACTTTGCATTCATTCACAAAAGCATCAAAACATAATTTTTCCTATATATTTATAGGAAATTTTATCTTTATATTTATATATATATTTCTATCACCAGTTTTGTGTTGTGCAAGTGAATGCAAAACCTTTGTAAGTGAGCACAACATCATATTATTTCCATAGGCCATTTTGCGTGTGAACGCAAAGGCATTGGAATACATTTTTCATCCCACCCCATATTATTTCTATAACCAATTTTGCATTGTGTGAGCGAATGCAAATTTTTACAGAAGAATGCAAACATTTTGAAAGTGAACACAAAGCACTGAAACACATTTTTTCTCCCACCTTATATAATTTATATTAGGATTACAAATGCAATATTTTTGCAGAAGAATGCAAATGGTTTTTGAGTTTACACTACTTTTTTTGAGCAAACACAAAAGCATTGCAATATGTTTTTTTTGTTCACCATGTACCCTTTAGGGGCTTCGTAACAAGCGGCATAATTTGAGGAATCATTCTTTTCAGTAGCACAAACAGTGCAGTAGCTGTCCAACCAAAACAAAGTGCATAGAATACTATGAATTACCACTGCATATAATACAATAATTTGGATTGAAAATGCAAATGTTAATATTTCTGAAATGATTTTAGGACATCATATCTGTGCAGGGTAAAAATTAGATCTTGTAGCATAGTACTGTTTGATACATTATTGTTGCATACTGCTTGACATGTTTTTAAAATTGAAAAGGCAATATACAGCATACTGTGTAGTGTGTAATAGGCTGTACGCTTTACTGCATGCCAATGTATGCCGCAATGATTTATCATTTGCTTCTTCATGTCAGGTGTCAGTGGATAGGTAAGTGTCTGCTCTGGCTCTGGCTCTGGCTTGTGTGTGTGTTTGGCAGTGTAAAATGCTTGCTCTGCACCTATGTCAGATGGACCTGCTGGGAGTTCGCAGTGTGAACGTGCGCACCAGCCCTTCTGATGGATCCATAACCTCAGCTCATGCCTCTCAGCGTAATTGATTTATGACTAACCAATCATATGTTCATCTAAGACAAATCTAGATATGAGGGAAATGAATGTTCCCTTACTACCGCAGAGGTTCCCAGAGTAAAATCTTATTACCGGAGTTAGTGGAGACTTAATTGAGTTTTCAGTTGTTTCATTAAGGTATCAAAGATGTCTCTGCTTAAATTATTTTGATCAAATAAAAATTCACTCAAATTAAACATACATTTGTTGACATGCAGTACAAATATAGAGCTGTAAATTAAATGCAAATAGCAGCTCAGATCATTTGATTTCGGAAGGATGCTCCATATTGTTTTATAATGATTTCATATTCAGACATTTTTTATAATTTTAATACATTTAAAATTAAAATTAGACATTTTAATAATAATGTATTTTATTACTACACATATATATATATATATATATATATATATATTAAGGCTGTCAATAGATAAATTGTTTTAATCGTGATTAATCTCACCCTTTTTGTGTGATTAATCGCGATTAGTCGCACACTTATCATGAAATTAAGCATATACCATTTATCTTGCTTAATACATTAATTTTGTTATTATTTACTATATCCAGCAAAGTAAACCAAAAGATTGAAGGCTGATTCTCACAAAACTGTATTTTCTGCAAGCTTATTTAAAGATAAATTTAGGTATCTTTTCAAAAAAAGGACAATTGGGAGCATGGGTCGCGGAGGCGGTGGGGCCGTCCGGTCCTGGGCCCGGGTTACTTTTGAGGTCTGGTACAAATATGACATGGGCTAGAAAAATACATAGGCTATAAGGCTCATATGTATGCACGTTTAATCATTAAAAGATCACAATCTCGATTCAAACACGCAATCTTATTCCTAAATGACAGTGATTCTGTCACTGAGGTCTTTGAAAGTAATGATACGCTGCAAATAATGATTGTATATGCTACATTATGCCAGTAGGTGGCGAACAGTTACTGTTAAATGTATTTGATGTCTGAATCATTCATTCAAGAGATTCAAAATGAAACAAGTCTTCATTTATTTATTTCAAATGATTTTTTTTTACATAATTAGGCTAATTTGTTTAAATTAATAAATATTTTTAAATTGACTCATTTATAACATTAATAACACATTTGGTCAGAAACTCAAGTAAATTACATATTTTGTTTGGTTGTCTGTTTTGTTTTCAGAATCGTGGGAGAATCATAGCTTAAAAATACATAGACTAATATATGTGACATCTAACTAATACCAATAGTAGGCCTACTGCTAATATTAAAATTAGTTCTGCACACTGCGCGACGCGCGAGTGAGCTCTCACGCTCTTCAGAAACAATCACAGAGCTTGAGAAATCACTATTCTCTCCGCCATCTCTTATGTAATCAGCCTGGTTTTCTTTACATTAGCCCTGTTTTGGACAGATTGCTTGAATGGATTCGCTAGCTGGATCACTGGACTGAAAACTTTCCCGGAGTTTAGCGGCTTAAATATTGGCCCTAATATATATAAGTCTTGTGGTGTGCCCAACATGCAGAAAAAAGACCTTCAAGACTAAATGTTAATGTCAAGATCCTTAAAATCCGATAATTTGACCTTTTTATTGAAAGATTAACTTGTCTCCCTAAAAAGATATGAATTAGTAATTAATAATATTTTAAGGAAAAAAAAAATACCTGTAGCACTGTAGCATTATGCACTGTAAAATGGATTTTAAAATACTTTTTATCATGGACACTAATTGTTCTTTGAGTATAATCTTATCTGATCTCTTCTGAAACTGTGACATTACTTGAGTCGTTTTCTCAGGAGAAGCAGAAGACTTCAGTAGAAGTCTCCATTTACTCTCCATGTATTCTCATTGCTGTCTTGAAGACATCTGGCTTGTGATTTTTCTCTCCTGTGGGCTGTATCCTGAAGCTCATGTCTTGAGCAGCGCCTCTCCATGTCTTCTGAGGAAGCGCTGCGTGTAGTTTTGAAGTGATTCTGACAGCGACAGACATATCTCATTGTGTCAGACTTCAGTTTCCCAAAACATGTTCCCTTCGACCAGGTTTTGTTCTGCCATAGCGCTGAAACTCTGGATCACTACACTTGTCAGCCGAACGGCTGTGAGGTAACAAATCGTTTGATTTGTCTTTGACACTTTGGCTGTACACAAATAACCCAGTGTTGCAGTGGATTGCACCAGTACCATTTAGTGGAGCAGGTATGGTACGCTAGACGTGCCGCATAGTGATTCCCAGCCTCACAATGACTGAATGACTGAACGACTGAACGGATTGATTCCGTGACGGTGGAACGGATGGAAATGAACCAACAAATTCACACCCTCAAGCAGTGTTGGGAGGGGGTCGATGCAAGAACTTCACTACTTTGAGCACTAAAAAGTTCCAGACTGCCTGATGTGTTTTTGTTCATGCGTATGGTCCCATAGCTTGCTAAACACTTTAAATTACAGTATAGCTAAAGTCCCTTTCAAGCAAACACTTGGCAACCATGTTTGATGTCATGATGTTTCATGTAATTTCAGGCATGGAAGACCAACTCCTGAAGTATATACTTGAACAGAAATACTGAAGAGTATACTGTATATACTTAGTGTATATTGAATACACTTTACTTGTAGTAAAGAATACTTAAAAAAAAAAGAATACTTAAAGTGTATTTTGCGGGTCTGTCTAGCCAATGCACATGTACAGTCCTAAATGTGAATCTCAGAACTGGAGCTTCTATGGGATCCTGAGCTTCTAATGACAGGTGCAGTGAAGTAATGACTTTACCAAATGGGTGATTCGCTCTCATATTTAGAAGGCAAAACAAATTGCAGTTTTTACCATTCACAGTAATATTAGTGAAACCTGATATAGTTGAAAGAAAGGTGTCTTTTTCCAAAAATATTGTATGTATGCAAATTGTATAATATCCAAGATACACATTTCTAGTAACTGTGCAGTTAACCCATTTAATCCCACCAGTCACAATAGTGACCGTAAAAAGGTTTTAATTTTTAAAGCTCTTAAAACCTTGACTGATGTTTTAGTGCACTTCCTGCAAATATGGAGAAAAAATAAAGGGTCTCAATTAAATATGTTCAATTTCACATGAGTAGTGCAAATTGTCACATGACCAGAGCAGTTTATTTCCTGTTTGCACCTTGAGAAGATGATAATGGCATCAAAGCTCCAAAATGAAAGGCTAGTAAAGTATGTTAACACAAAGATTTTTGGTACACATTATCTTTAAGGTGTCTAGTATTAATATATGAATTCACATATATTCAGTTTTGTTGAGTGTGGTCATAGAATGAGTTGGTCTTGATGGTCACAATAGTGGGATAACAGTGAACTTAGGTATACAATATAAATCCAATTGCATTTGTTAGTGAAAATTACACTAAAATGTTGCAATGACAAAATATTGCACTAAATAAAAAATTCTAATGTTACAAAAAATGTACAATATTGATGCTGTAATACTGGTAGCACTAATATGAAAATTTGATGTTATATTTTACAAAAAAGTAACAATTTTGAAATGCGTTGATGGTTGAATTTTTTGGTCTTTTATCTCAGTGTTCCTATCAATGTTGCATAAGGTTTTTTTATGCATAATAGTAACCATAGAATGTGATCAAACAGTTTAAAATAGCTGGGCTAAGATATATAACAATTTTTATGACTGCAGAAATATGTTAATTCCCACCGGTCACAATTGTGACTGACCATAAAAATTTCATAAAATAATTATTGATTATTTCAAAGGGCTACTAATGACACATCATTTGTATTTTTTTTTATGTCTGGAAAAAATTTGGGATTAAACGGGTTCTCATATTGTATTTTCAGAAAGTTTTGGAATATTTGCCTTCTCCCCAAATTTGTCTCTACAGAAACACAGTAATAATAATTTAATTAGAAGGGTGATATTGACCTATTAAGATTTCGCTTCCATCTAGATTGTAAATATATACACTGAACAAAATTATAAACGCAACACTTTTGTTTTTGCCCCCATTTTTAATGAGCTGAACTCAACATTTTTAAATATATATTTTTTAAATCCATAAAGTAAATCCATAACAATTAAATTTTTAACAATATTTCAAGGGTAATTTGTGAGATTTTTTGTAAAGGCAAAAAGCTGATCATACTGATTTCAAAGTTAAGGATTCATTAGTTTGAATATACATTGAACCAAAAACTATCATAACATCTTAGTTGATAATTCAGTATACTTTATTTTTGACAAAACATCCGAAAAAAACTAAATGTTATGGAATAGCTCTCAAAAAAGTGTGCTTAATTACAGAAAAAAAGGTGTTCTGTAGTGACGTTCCTTAAAGTTACGCAGATTTTTCAGACTTTTGAACACATTTACCTTAAAATGATGAGACCTATCTAGTCACACTCACAATTTATGTGTTTAGGTAAAATCAGTCTCGGCCAATGGACTAAAACATACACTGTTTCGGCAGTGACATGAAAAATCTTAAAGGGATAGTTCACCCAAAAATGAAAAATCTGTCATTAATTACTCCCCCTCATGTTGTTCCAAACCTGTAGGACCTTCGTTCATCTTCGGAACACAAATATATTTTTGATGAATTCCGAGAACACGATCAAGGCTCAGAAACGTAGGAAGGACATCGTTAAAATAATCCATGTGACATCGGTGGTTCAAGCGTAATTTTACGAAGCTACGAGAATACTTTTTGTGTGCAAAGAAAACAAAAATAATGACTTTTTTCAACAACTTGTCTACTCCACCCTATAGCGCCACTTTGGAGTATCACATACGAAAAAAACGTATGCAACATATGTATGCAGATACGTTGTTTACGTTCAGATCATAGTGTAAACAAGGTAAACAACATACTGTAGAACAGCATATGTGGGAAGTGGGAAGTCGTGGCCTAATGGTTAGAGAGTCGGACTCGTAACCCAAAGGTTGCGGGTTCGAGTCTCGTACCGGCAGGGATTGTGGGTGGGGGGAGTGAATGTACAGCTCTCCCACCTTCAATACCATGACTGAGGTGCCCTTGAGCAAGGCACCGAACCCCCAACTGCCCCCCGGGCGCCGCAGCATAAATGGCTGCCCACTGCTCCGGGTGTGTGTTCACAGTGGGTGTGTGTTCACTGCTGTGTGTGTGCACTTTGGATGGGTTAAATGCAGAGCACTAATTCCAAGTATGGGTCACCATACTTGGCCACATGTCACGTCAAAAAAAAAAAAAAATTATGTTGTTTACATATGTGATGCTCTCCAAAATGACGCTATAGGGTGGCGCGGAGAAGACAAATTGTTGAATAAAGTTTTCTTTGTGCACAAAAGGTACACAAAAAGTAGTTCTCATAGCTTGGTAAAATTATGGTTGAACCACTGAGGTCACATGGATTATTTTAACGATGTCCGTGCTACATTTCTGAACCTTGATTGTGTTAGGATCCTTGCTGTCTATGGGAGGGTCAGAGAGTTCTTGGAATTCATCAAAAATATCTTAATTTGTGTTCCGAAGATGAATGAAGGTCTTACAGGTTTGGAACGACATGAAGGTGAGTAATTAATTGCAGAATTTTCATTTTTGGGTGAACTATCCCTTTAATAAACATTTAAGATTTGAATACTTACAGTAAATGCTTTTTAAATGTGTTTTTTGGTTGTAGGACAGCAGTTTGCACCAGTTCTGTAGAATGGCCCATATATAGTCTATGACACAGCTGAACCATTGAGCCACCAAAATAACCTGTGAAGAGGTCAGTCAACATGAAATGCTATTTGCAACCAATTTTACATCTGTAATGTGACAGATTTTTCTCAGGGAAGCAGAATAATTAATATTAAAGGGAAAAAGTGGGTTGACTTTCTTCTTGAAACACCGCCAGCAGCCATTTTTGAGGACAATCTCCACGTATCCCAAATAGGGTTGGGTGATATATCAAATATTAATGATATAGTGGTGATGTTTTTGTTGCAGATGTAACATTATCTGTCTGAATTTACAGCAGTTAAGTACAGTTCAATAATGTGACTCATGAATATGAGAGAGACTAAAAACTCAGATCTATACATAGTGAAACAGCATTAGAGTTGGTGAGATTATTTTGTTTTGATTATTTTTTTATGTAGAGGACTTATGACATTCTTATAATAAGTTGAATTAATGTTGGGTTTGGGTCACTCAGGATGTTGTGAACGAGAGAGAGTTATGCTGGCGTCAGTTTGATTAAGTATTTGAGGCACTGATGTTTGAGTGCTGCATTTTTTTTGTGCAACCATCAATATGCAGAGGAATGAATGTAATTTTGCAGAATATTTGCAATAATGTAAATATCATATATGCATGTATCACTCTGTATTCCAGCGTCTGACTCTTTTTGAAAAATAAGCTGGAAAATTGGAGGTCATCCTTTAGGTACTCTAGGACTTTGAATCAAGAAGATGAGGTGTAAATGTTTTATTTCTGGACATGAACATATTGATGTGGCAGCTTTGATATGAAGAATTGAATCTCCCATCAAACCTGTGCTGTGTATGAAACATCAGTCCTTTTGCTTGAGACGTTTCATTTCCCCACTAATGCCGCCCATTCCAGTCCATCTCTCACCTGTACTTTCTCAACAGAACCATTCTTCTTTATGAAAAATGATCAGGGGTCTCAGTTTGGTCAGCAGTGTTCTGGTAATTGTTAACTGGTGTATATAAATGAAAATCATTAAGTATTAAGTATTCTTTCTTGAGTTCATGTAATGAAAAACATTTAATGAAGCACCTTTGATTATTTTTAACTGTATTTTTTTTACTGTATTTTACAGCTTCCAATTTGGTTACATAGTTGTTGTTTTTTTTTGTTTTGTTTTTTAGGCATTTCAGTGTTGAAAAATGAAAAATTGAATATCTTCAAAAGACAGAGAGATACATAGAGATACATTTTAGCTGTACTGGTCTAATACTAATAATTAAATAATGTGTAAAATAGCTATTTGACTATTTATTCCAAAAACCTGGACATCCCAGGTGATGTCAGCTGAAAAGTAAAGTTGTTTCGGAGGCAGAGCAAGTACATTTTGATGAAAGATTACAAATATAAACATTTTTTTCTTTGCAATACCATGCTCTGATAAATCATGCTCAGTAAGACCAAGATCTTGTATTACTATATAGAAAAGTAAATAGGGTCAGTTTTGATTTCATGTTGTACTCCAGTCAAGAAGAGGCACGTTCAGTGAGTGGATGGAGGTGGGTGGGAAAAGAAAGGGGGGATGGAGTAAAAAAAGTGCGAGACGGGACCAAGAGAGTGAGAAAGCATGAGAAGGTGAGCGAGACAGCCACAGAGTAAGAAACTAGCATATATAGACTGTCGTCTCATTGTCTACTAGACGATTGATTTGTTGGAGAGTGTCTTGTAGTGAGCTGGCGTGGGGTCCCGAGTCAGAGATAGATATAGACCCCTTCCCTCCATACCCCAGCGGATTTCCTAAAGACTTGAAGTGAAAGAGAGACAGCAGCAGGAGACGGCAGAGACACAGGCATCTCAATCATGTCTGTCTTAATTGCCACCCAACAGATCGATACGGCTGCCTCCTCTAACATGGTAAGAAACTTTCAGTGATGGCTGTGCTGTTTTATCTCTCCAGAGAGACCGATTCTTTATCAAGGGCTTTATATCTTATTAGAATTTTGGAAAGGCATCCGGTGACAATGAATAAATAATTTAATATTGCAGTCTAAGGGGAATCGTATTGTTATTGCTGTTCTTGTACGTGTGGTTATATGAGATCTGGCCCCCAAACTGAATATCACCTGTCTGATTTGTTAAAGCTTGTAAAATATATGGAATGCTCATCTTTTGCTCTGTAACCGGTCATGTTTTACATAAAACGCTCTCTTCCTGTTAATGGGAGAATCCTGAAGTAGTAAACAGTGTATTTGGTGGCAAGTATGTGTTATTTGCAGTGCTTTGTGATTTTTTTTCTTTCTTTCTTGAAATGAATGTGTTCAAAATCATTTTTTTTAAACGTAGTTAAATTAAATTAAATTAAATTTGTTTGTTTTTTTCTTTAAATTTTTATTTATTTGACATTATTTTTATTTTTATTACTAGTGCTTTGTAATGCTTGTGTCTCAGAATGAATGTTTTGAGGGTCAGGTTTGTTAAGTGAATTAAGTTAAATTAAAATAAATTAAAGGGCCCCTATTATGGATTTTTGAAAATTACCTTTCATGCAGTGTGTAACACAGCTCTAAGTGAATTAAAACATCATGCACAGTTTTAAATCTGAAAGTGTACTGTGTATAAAGTTGTCTCGCAAAAGAAAGAGTCGACTCTGAATCATTGAAACGAGTTGTTTTTAAAACGAATCCCAAGCCGTTTCATGTTGACGTCAACATGAGACATTAGCATATTGCCCGCCCACTTGATTGTCTTTTCGCATTGGTCTGAATGAAAATGCAAATTTATTCTTTGCCACTAGGTGCCGCTTTTGGAACGGTAAAAATAGCATTTTTTTCCGGTAACGCTGTACACAAAGCAGCACTGCGCTCACAAACGCTGCTTTATCAGGCGTTACAGGCAAGATAAAGTGGAAATGAGACCAATCGGACCAATCACCACAGATTAGCGTCACGCAAAGGAGGGGTTTGGAAAAATTAATCGTTGAGCGAATTGTTTGGGAGTTGTTGAGCAAGTAAGGTAAAAATAAATGCATATTATAAGACAATGAAAGTGTTTTTTGACCTTGCATGCATGTCAACCTGACCAAAATATGAACCTTTCATAACCCATAATAGGGGCACTTTAAGTATAAAGCCGTTTCATGTTGACGTCAACATGAGACATTAGCATATTGCCCGCCCACTTGATTGTCTTTTCGCATTGGTCTGAATGAAAATGCAAATTTATTCTTTGCCACTAGGTGCCGCTTTTGGAACGGTAAAAATAGCATTTTTTTCCGGTAACGCTGTACACAAAGCAGCACTGCGCTCACAAACGCTGCTTTATCAGGCGTTACAGGCAAGATAAAGTGGAAATGAGACCAATCGGACCAATCACCACAGATTAGCGTCACGCAAAGGAGGGGTTTGGAAAAATGAATCACTGAGCGAATTGTTTGGGAGTTGTTGAGCAAGTAAGGTAAAAATAAATGCATATTATAAGACAATGCAAGTGTTTTTGACCTTGCATGCATGTCAACCTGTTGTTGGGGACTCCCTAAACCAAAATATGAACCTTTCATTACCCATAATAGGGGCACTTTAATAAATGTTTTTAAATATTTTATTTTATTTTATTCAAATCTCAAGATAGCTGCATAAGCATGTTTTTCTGTATTGATGTAGATGACTTTCATCAAGTGACAAGCACCTAATAAGCAGAATTAGGATGTTGTGAATGAGAGAGAGTTATGCTGACATGTCAGTTTGATTATTTGTGGTGCTGCCGTTTGAGTCTTGCATTTTATTAGCTGCAAATATCAATATGCAGAGGAATGAATGTAATTTTGCTGAATCTTTGTAGTAATGTAAATATCACTCTGTATTCCAACATCTGACTCTTTTTGAAAAAGAAGTTGGAAAACTACTAGGTCATCCGTTTGATTCAAGGAGATAAGGTGCAAATGTTTTATTTCTGGACATGAACATATTGATGTGGCAGGTTTAATATAAAGTATTGAATTTCCCATCAAACCTGTGCTGTGTATGAAACATCAGTCCTTTTGCTTGAGACGTTTAATTTCTCGGCTAATGCGTCCATTTCAGCCCATCACTCACCTGTACTCTCTCAGTGGAGTCATTCTTCTTTATGAAAGATGATCAGGTGTCTCAAAAAGTATTCAACATCAATCCCACCCTCCATAAATTAATAGTTAGCCTATGTTTCTTTCTTTTCTTTTTTGGAAAACAAAATCACAGTTTTAAGTCGTCTTTAGGTAAGAAAGGTGAGGTCTACGGCCTTTATTTTGTGTGAGTTTGACCATAAGAACATCCTCCAAAATAAAAAAAAGTCTGGTAAAATCCTAAAGTATATATAAAAAAAAGAAATGTGTATATATTGAATTTTGTTTATGTTTCATCTGTGGAAAATGACGGAGTGTGTCAACTGCAGTATGAAAAAGACTATGAGATCTTCTCTGAGAGCATTTGTCTTTAGGGAAGATTCCTCTGCCTTTTAAGTCATTATTCTGCTTAAAGAAATCAATATTGACATGTGGCCTGTTGCTCTCCTGTCACTAACTCAGCCTTTATCTCTCAAAAGACTGTATATGAAATGAAAAAATGAAAATAGCTGTTCAGAGAAATTAATCATGTTGAATTAAACATACTGATCTTTGGTATTTATTTCTGTTTTACAAAGGCAAAGTCTTGCTAAACGTTAAATTATAACGTAATTGAATCGCCTTCAAGTCAGAAGCATTTAGAATAAGGTTGCCACCGTAGCAAATTAAAATGCCAATTTTAGGTGTAATCTTTTAAATGCTGGATTGTTGGTATAATCAGTAGTTAGAGCATGTCTGCCTCACTGCTGTTTTTCAAACCGGTTTGTCCGTAATTACATTTTCCCGGCAACCATTCAGGGCAGGATTATAATGGACGACTGTGGAAATTCTGCAGTAGACTTATTTTTGAAAAGACTTATTTTCATCACGCTATGGCTATGTTCCAAAACCTAGTGAACTGCCTTCACTGAAATGAACCTCATAAATGACTGATTTGAAATGTGACATACAAATAGTGCGTCTCTTCAAGGGCTCTGAAAACTGATTTTACAGTCAATAGTCTTTAAAAATACTTACATGAAACTCTAGATGGTGCAGGCCAATAGGTTCTAACCCAGTCGGATTAGAGGTCTGCACGGGCTTAAAAGTGAAGCCCGAACCCGGCCCATACCCGAGATCATCTTACTCGACCCGAATTGACCCGAGCGGCACAGTTAAATTTAGAGCCCAAACCCGACCCAAACTCGAAATCTTTTTTTTTTTCACAACGAATCGCCAATTTAAAAAAATGCTGTATTTCACGATTGCATGCAACGGTCAGTACCTAAGCAAATACATGTAAAGAAACAGAATCATTAAGGCTCGGCCAGTTCACAAGGCAAAAGAAAAAACACTTACCAGTTATGAAAGTTTATGAACATCGGGTGCAGCGGTCACATAAATTCTGCCGAATTTTTGAATGGTTTTATACGACAAGACGATAATTCTTCCATCGTGCAAATTATGGTAATTTTCGTCAGTTAAGGCTCCTTAGCATTCGGCCTGCTTTAAATCCGACACAGAGATGCAGTGCGGTAAGATCGCATTTATTTGAATTAATTAGGCTAATTATATCATTTATTTGAATTAGCGCGAGAGAGAGAGAGCATTCGGATAGCAGACCTCTAAGTCGGATATAATCACATCATTATTTACATGGCGCAGATGATTGGTGTCTCTCATCAGCAGCCAATGAGATTAACACTCAAATACTTGGCTAGTGCTTGCTGTAGTGGTTGGAACACAATTCAGAAACCCTCCGCCTTCCCCAGCTCCACCTGTATAGATCTGCTACGTAGTGATTTCATGTATGATATAAATAGGGGTTATTTCAGTATACAGTATATGTGCAGCAGCAGTATTTCTTACATGCTCACAGCAGCATGTTGTGGATATATTGGCAGTACCATAGTCGTGCTACTTGATCTGCTGCAGTAGCAGCAGCAGTAGCAGCAGCACAGCAGATCTATTCCGCTAAGACCAAACACATTAACATTGTGATGTACACTACCATGCTAAACTCTCAGAGAGTTGTCATGGCAGAAATAATTTAATAATACTGTTACATGTAATATTTTGAAAATCTCAAAATGAGTATTTATTTTCTTACTGTACTTTTACTATATAATTATGTTAGCCTACATTTCTTTTTAATTTATTTAGGCAAAATAGTACACAATTTTAATATTGGGTTGTCTGTCATATGGAGCCTGATCTCATGAGAAAAACGTACCTGTGGGAAATTTTTCGCAAAACGCGAAATACGTAGCACCATGTACGTTTCATGACATATTTGATGTGAAATGTCTACTGAGTGGCGCTAAAATAGTGTTGTTGTTGTTTTTTGCCCCCGGAGCAGATAAACGTGCACATGGCATGTTTTATGTGACGTTGGTTTTGTATGTCTCACCGCAGTTCTGACTTGAAATGTCCGTTGAGTGGAGCTACAACTCTAATGCTCCGTGAGGTTTTACATAACGTACCATCTGCACTACACCTAAACCTACCCGATATTATGAACAAAAGCAAATGTGACATAAAAACGCAATCACAAGCATGCCATTTTAGCTTGTTTTTCGATCTCTCATCTTTCAGTTCTTTCATCGTGAGTCATGATTTTCACAGAATTCATACCCAGGGATTCCACATCCAATTCCATGCTGGCTGAGCTACCGAGCAAGCTTGTTACATCCGGAAAGCAATACATATGGAGCTGTAATCATAATTGTGTATGAAAACGATTACAAGTTCTCGCTGTTTTACCGCCTCTAGTGTTTATTTCTGTTGGAAACTGTAGTGATATGTACTTATTGGTATGTGTTTCGCATCTTGTGAAAAAGTTCCCACAGGTACGTTTTCGTCATGAGATCAGGTTGGTCATATGCCATAGCTTGATAATAATTATTAGCTTATTAGGATTGGCCAAGAATTATAATATCAGTGCATCCCATTTAGACCATCTTGCTGAACATCATTCACACTGGGAGTGAGCCTATGATGCTTTTAAATGTTTTGTAGGTACTACACTGAGAAAAAAAAACGGTGTAGACAGTTTTCACTTAGAAATTGCTATTACCAAGAAATGGCAAATAACATACTGAAATAGTAAAAATAAAAGAGCATTTTGCACCTATCTTTGTTGTAGCTTATATCAGAGATTCCACTGAGAAAACAAGAACCTCAGAAACAACTGTTGGAGTACAACTAATTGCCTCAAATTCAGCGCAGTTACATTGAGTTTGTTGCCCTGAACTGTATAGTACCTTTGACTTTGTTTTCCCTATGGTCTTTTTTGTCTTTGTGCCATCTCTTGTTTTATCCATTTTCCCCTTTTATCTGGAGGTCTAGATAATAACACTGAACTTTGTTGTGTCCAGTATGGCTGGCAGCCCTAGAAGCTCAAGTAATAAAGGAATTTGGCAGAATCCTGACTGATGTGTTGAGTCCTGCAGGAGTGGGGTGCTGCACAAACTCTCATATACAGCTACAGTATTACAGACGTCACAACACACCAACCACCAAATACATCTGCTCTGTTATTTTACACTCTTTTTCTTTCAGTAAAAAGAAAGTAGAAATTTGTTTTATAGGTTGTTCTTTTTACCATTTTACCATGGTAATACAATGTTTTTGGGGGTACAATGTATCATGTAACATGACATTTTTGAAGTACTTTGGAGTAATATATAAATACCATGGTACTTTCTTTCTTTCTTTCTTTCTTTCTTTCTACATGTTATTTTATTTCAAGTGTTTCTAATAGGATTGGGTTTCCATTTGCCCTACATACTGGCTGCATGTTTGAAAGTCGGGTTCTTTGATGGGGAACTGCGTGACAAAAACAGAACATTATTATTTTTTTTCCTGAATGTTGTTTTTCCTGCTTGATCTGAGGGGAGGGATTGGGTGCATGGAGCTGTCACTCAGAGCGAGTGTCTTTCTCTGACAGGCTGGAACAGAGGGGTGGAGGGGTGGAAGAGAATAACAGGGCCTATTAATTTCACCGTTTGGATTTTAGACAAACATGGTCAAGCTCCAGCAGCCTCAATCTCTCCCTGTCATTCAACCAGGCCTCCATCGGAGCCATAACAGACACACACACACACACACACACACACACACACAGACAGACAGACACGCACACTAGGATAGGGATGTATAATGGTAATACACCATTATACTGCTACACACAGTGCTGTATTTTTGTGTGGTTATCAGTGGGCAGGACAGCTTTATGTACAGTATGTATAGGGAATGCTGGAGAAAATGTGGATGAGTCTGTTATTAATGTGTTAATAATGATAATTTGTAGTTCTATCAACCCAGTATCTTTGGAAAAACTATAGATTAGCATAAATTCAGCAACTTTTACTGCATTGGTTGTTGTACGTACCGTACTGCAGCAGGCAGCAAAAGGTTAATAAGTATTTTAATTTAATAAAATCAGTGGTGGACTGTATTTTTACTGTACTTCAGTACATGTTTTGAGTATCTGAGTATTTTTATACTCAACTACTCATTCCAAAGCATTATATTGTACTTTTAACTCCACTACATTTCATACAAGTGTTGTTCCTTGTTATTTTGAACTAAAGAAAGGCACAATAGTGATGTCTGATTTGTGAATGAGCCAATTGTTTTTTCCAAGAACCTGTTGAATTGTTCTGCACTTTTCATTCATTTGTCAATTGAACTGATCCAATAGCAGCTGTTATTGAGTAAAAAACTCACTGATTTGAATAACTGGGAAGTCATTGCAGCTTGAATTTGTGCACGACTGAAGGTGCGAAAAGCAAATTAATAAATCTTACCATTATTTGTATTTTTTATTTTTATTTTCTATATAAATTACTTAAAACATAATAATAGTATTACACAAATACTATTGATTAAATTGACTATTGACTATATTGCAATCTGGAATGCCACACAAAGCAGAAAGATACATACAGTGAAATTTCCCAGTGCTCTTGTACTGTATATCAGCACTCTTGAAACTGAAATCAAAGGACAAGAAATAACTATAAAATGACCGTACTGTGGTATTTGACTTTGGTCATATCACTCTAACACCTGGCCAGAATAGTTCAAAATTTTGAAGAGGAGTGGGGCAGCCATCTGCTACACTCCATAACCTTCTTCACCTCAGCTGGGTTATAGAAAGGATTGTCTGGACTAATTTAGTTGGTCCCTTTGTTGTAGAGTACAGAAATGTGAAATATCCACGTAATGGCCATATTGATCTCGCACATGTGAAGGCTACGGTATATCAAAGCATTGTGGCTGAGAAATGTGATACAAAGGAATAAATTCTTGTGATCTCTCTGGCTTTCCTGCCATGAAGATCCATTCTGTCTCTCTCCACTGGAGTACAGGCCCTCCATCAACAAGGTCAAGCATCTCTTCCTCCCTCTGTAGCTGTTCTTCACTTTCAACGTCAACGATGAATTGACACATTCACAGTTGCCCTCAAGACCCTTATGAAGAATGTTAATTGAACGCAGTTTTGTATGAATTATTCTATTTTTTTAAGGAATAGGTAATCTATCCATCCATCCATCCATCCATCCATCCATCCATCCATCCATCCATCTATCCATCTATCTATCTGTCTGTCTGTCTGTCTATGCATGTATGATAAACTACATTTTAAAGATAACAAGTCTATATATGTCTGACCATTAGATTTGAAAGAAATGTTTTTCTGTAAAGTTCCAGACATACATAAAAATGGTTCTGTACTCATTCTCTCACATGCTCTATCTCTTCCTAAATGTGTATATTTATTCAATTCAAATATTTGTCATAAGTGAAACGGCTCTCTTTTGACATCAGTACCCCAAAACCACACCCACACAACTCACAGCCATAGTCACTGGATATAGTCCAGAAAAAGAGTTTGGTGTGTGCTGCTCACAGCGAGAGCATCTGTCATATTAGGAGGAGAACTTTAATGCCTATTACACCGGAGAGAACTGTGATATGGATGATAAATCCAACCAGAACGGGCAGATCAAGCTGAGTGGTGAGATGGAGATGATTGGCCCTCAAAACAAGGAGTAAAACATCCACTGACAATCTTGTTTTCCTCAACCACCTCATTTATAAAGCTTAGGCACAGGCTTTTGGAGACAGTTGAAGGAAAGTGGCATTAGAGGAATTTAAGGATATGAAGTTTGTTGGCAAATTAAGGACACATTATATATCCACTAGATGACAGTAGTCCAGGGCTCCAGACTGTGACTAAAACGGTCGCATTTGCGACCAAAAATATTAATTTGCGAGTGAAGTTTTTGCTGAGGTCGCCACTGGCGACTATATATATTTACATGTTATAACTTAAAAATGTGCATGTAATGCCTTTTTTCCTGATTGTTTTGCAATCAAATCTTTTGTTTTGTTCACGTATTAAACTGAAGTTTTAGTGGAAAAAATAGTTTCAAACAGTCCTCATCTCTGCCGCACAGCAGCATTGTCACACACAGTCTGCTAAACGCAGCTCACCTGTACAGCGTGAGAGAGATCGAAATGACGGAGACGCAGAAGTGAAAGTGCAGAAAAGTAACATCTATTTCGTGCATCTATTAACTACAACAGGTGAAGCTGTCAGCTGTGTGGATATTGGCAATATCGTTAACAATTCTCGTTTATAATCATTAATAATATTGCTTCTTCTTATCAAGATCTTAGTCTATGCTGTGTTCTGTTAATGCGTGAACTTCATATGCCGTCCAGTAATCGCAAAAAGCTTTGTGCTTTGATACTTTTTAATAAACAAAGTATCAGCTTTAAAATGATGCCAAATTCATAATGAAATTCAAACAATAAATACAGTTTTGGCGCTCTTTAATGCGGTAGGTACGATCGCTTTAGCGCCTCAGTTTAAGCGGCAAGTGAACCCATTTAATCTTTCTCTTTACTACTATAGTAGGCTACATAATGAACATGAATTAACATCAAAAGGTAAGCTATTTTATAAGAGAGTACAACTTACTGAAATGTCTTGTGTAAAAGCTCATTCAGTGTTTCAAATTGCGGAAAACGTGTAAAGCTTGTAAACATTGCAATGTAATATACATTTACCTCAGAATAACCGTTCGGTGTCCATAAGCTCATCAGTCAGCTAGAAAAATAACTATAAAGAGGAGCATTTTGCTATATTTATGCTCTATTGCATTTTAATATTTTTACTTAACCTGTTGTCTACATGATTCAACTCCTCATATAAAATTGCATTTTACTAATTAAGAAAAACAGACTGAAAGTGTGAAGGACATACACTCTTAAAAATAAAGGTGCTTAAAAGGTTCTTCACAGAACCATTTTTGGTACCACAAAGAACCATTCAGTCAAATAACCATCTCGTTCTTGACTTTTTATAATCTGAAGAACCTTCTTTCGCCACAAAGAACCTTTTGTGAAACATGAAGGTTCTTTAGATGTTAAAGGTTCTTAATGAAACCATTTAGACAAAAAAAGGTTCTTCTATGGCATCGTGAAGCACCTTTATTTTAAGAGTGTATGACAACATTTACAGGATGCATTGAGGAGGAGCCCAAACTACACTCAGTGGCCAAGTGATGCTTATGGTCCATGATATTGGTACAGATTCTGTGTAATGAACAATTCTGGAAAAGACATTTACTTCCCACTTTACACTTTAAGTAGTTCCCAGGTCATCTACAAGATGGATTACAATGCTGATGAAGTCAAGAAAAGATGAGACATGAGACAATGACAGTATGATTGAAATATTAAAATGTAAAAAAATAAAAAATAATAATAAAATAAATAAAACATGTTTATTCTGTGGCAACTAAAAAAATAATTTGGCGCCTAAGTTTTTTTCTTATAGGAGCCAATGGCTCCATACTCTATTTTTTTTTTGTCTGGAGCCCTGGTAGTCTCAAAAAGCAATAGGATGCTTACAATGTCTATATGTCATTGCATTAGCTATCCAAATATCAAATCAAGTAACATCTGCACTGTAATGCTGCTTTTCTCAGATCTAACTTCTCTTTTCTTACTTTTAAACTTTTGTTTTGGTGATTTTTAGTGGATGCATGAAGTCAGCGTCATACTGCATATGTGTGTTTGTGTCTTGTCGTTTCTGTGTTTCTTGTTGGACGTCAGGCTGGCACAGTGTTGTTCCTTTCATAACCTGCTTCCATTCTGGGCCGGTTAAAGGTTTTTAACATGTTCATGAATACATACTTTACCCCTGCAGGTGTTTTTGAGTGATGCATCATTTAAGGTGCTCTTGCATATGCAAATCTCTCAGAGGCTGATTATGTTTGATGGAGCAGATATCCTTACTCCTCTTATGCACTGCCTGGGGTTGTGTGTGTATGTGGGTCTGGCAGGTACCTCTCAGCCCCGTACACTGCAGATTGGTACATTGTGTTGTAAAGAAAGGTGCATTTGTTCAGTGTGTAATTACCTCTCACAACAAAAAAAGAATTCACAATAATTTTAACATACCTATCCTTCATTCGGTTTTCAAATTATTAAAAAAAAAGTAAATAAAAAATGACAGTTATTTTGGGGGGGGGGCCAGGGCTCCAGACTGTGACTAAAACGGTCGCATTTGCGACCAAAAATATTAATTTGCGAGTGAAGTTTTTGCTGAGGTCGCCACTGGCGACTATATATATATATTTACATGTTATAACTTAAAAGTCTTTTTCCTGATTGTTTTGCAATCACATCTTTTGTTATGTTCACGTATTAAACTGAGACGATGCGTGCGCAACAAAGTTTTAGTGGAAAAAATAGTTTCAAACAGTCCTCATCTCTGCCGCACAGCAGCATTGTCACACACAGTCTGCTAAACGCAGCTCACCTGTACAGCGTGAGAGAGATCGAAATGACGGAGACGCAGAAGTGAAAGTGCAGAAAAGTAACATCTATTTCGTGCATCTATTAACTACAACAGGTGAAGCTGTCAGCTGTGTGGATATTGGCAATATCGTTAACAATTCTCGTTTATAATCATTACTAATATTGCTTCTTCTTATCAAGATCTTAGTCTATGCTGTGTTCTGTTAATGCGTGAACTTCATATGCCGTCCAGTAATCGCAAAAAGCTTTGTGCTTTGTTACTTTTTAATAAAAAAAGGTATCAGCTTTAAAATTATTCCAAATTCATAACGAAATTCAAACAATAAATACAGTTTTGTTTTTTGGCGCTCTTTAATGCGGCAGGTGCGATCGCTTTAGCGCCTCAGTTCAAGCGGCAAGTGAACCCATTTAATCTTTCTCTTTACTACTATAGTACATAATAAACATGAATTATCATCAAAAGGTAGGCTATTTTATAAGAGAGCCTACAGTACAACTTACTGAAATGTCTCATGTAAAAACTCATTCAGTGTTTCAAACTGCGGAAAACATGTAAAGCTTGTTAACATTGCAACGTAACCATTCGGTGTCCATAAGCTCATCAGTCAGCTAGAAAAATAACTATAAAGAGGAGCATTTTGCTATATTCATGCGCTATTGCATATTAATATTTTTACTTAACCTGTTGTCTACATGATTCAACTCCTCATATAAAATTGCATTTTACTAATTAAGAAAAACAGACTGAAAGTGTGAAGGACATACACTCTTAAAAATAAAGGTGCTTAAAAGGTTCTTCACAGAACCATTTTTGGTACCACAAAGAACCATTCAGTCAAATAACCATCTCGTTCTTGACTTTTTATAATCTGAAGAACCTTCTTTCGCCACAAAGAACCTTTTGTGAAACATGAAGGTTCTTTAGATGTTAAAGGTTCTTAATGAAACCATTTAGACAAAAAAAGGTTCTTCTATGGCATCGTGAAGCACCTTTATTTTAAGAGTGTATGACAACATTTACAGGATGCATTGAGGAGGAGCCCAAACTACACTCAGTGGCCAAGTGATGCTTATGGTCCATGATATTGGTACAGATGCTGTGTAATGAACAATTCTTTGTGACTGTATATTTCAAGTTGGAAAAGACATTTACTTCCCACTTTAAGTGAACCTTAGTTCCCAGGTCATCTACAAGATGGATTACAATGCTGATGAAGTCAAGAAAAGATGAGACATAAACACATGACAGTATGATTGAAATATTAAAATGTAAAAAAATAAAAAATAATAATAAAATAAATAAAACATGTTTATTCTGTGGCAACTAAAAAAATAATTTGGCGCCTAAGTTTTTTTCTTATAGGAGCCAATGGCTCCATACTCTATTTTTTTTTTGTCTGGAGCCCTGGTAGTCTCAAAAAGCAATAGGATGCTTACAATGTCTATATGTCATTGCATTAGCTATCCAAATATCAAATCAAGTAACATCTGCACTGTAATGCTGCTTTTCTCAGATCTAACTTCTCTTTTCTTACTTTTAAACTTTTGTTTTGGTGATTTTTAGTGGATGCATGAAGTCAGCGTCATACTGCATATGTGTGTTTGTGTCTTGTCGTTTCTGTGTTTCTTGTTGGACGTCAGGCTGGCACAGTGTTGTTCCTTTCATAACCTGCTTCCATTCTGGGCCGGTTAAAGGTTTTTAACATGTTCATGAATACATACTTTACCCCTGCAGGTGTTTTTGAGTGATGCATCATTTAAGGTGCTCTTGCATATGCAAATCTCTCAGAGGCTGATTATGTTTGATGGAGCAGATATCCTTACTCCTCTTATGCACTGCCTGGGGTTGTGTGTGTATGTGGGTCTGGCAGGTACCTCTCAGCCCCGTACACTGCAGATTGGTACATTGTGTTGTAAAGAAAGGTGCATTTGTTCAGTGTGTAATTACCTCTCACAACAAAAAAAGAATTCACAATAATTTTAACATACCTATCCTTCATTCGGTTTTCAAATTATTAAAAAAAAAGTAAATAAAAAATGACAGTTATTTTGGGGGGGGGATATTATGAAATATTGCATTTTAAAATAACAGTTTTCTATTTTCATATACTTTAACATTTAATATTTTCCTGTGATGCAGAGCTGAATTTTCAGCATCATTACTCCAGTCTTGAGTGTCACGTGATCCTTAAGAAATCATTCTAATATACAGAATTATTATCAATGTTGGAAACTGTTCTGCTGCTTAATATTTATTTTGGAATCTGTGATACTTTTTCAGGATTCTTTGATGAAGTTAAAAAGGAACAACATTTATTATAGATAGATAGATGATAGATAAATAGATAGATAGATAGATAGATAGATAGATAGATAGATAGATAGATATTTCTTATAATGAGTACAGTCATTTATGGAAATACAATTTTTAAATAAATGAATTATGTTTCCATCTTTGTTGCCACTGTTTTGGAAGTGCCTCTTTCTGTTCTGTGTCCCATTACTTTTGTCCATATAGTGTATTTTGGTGGTATAAATTAATGTATTTAGGTTCATTTAGCATACATTAAATAATACTTTTGACTTGAATAAATAATATTAAATAATACTTTTGACTTGAATAAATCCAGTTAATTTATTTTTCATTTATTTATTTATGTTTTCCCAGTGCAAGGATTAAACATGGAACATGAATAAATGAATTAGGAGTGACATTACTAGAATGCATATCATTCCGTATCAGTCCATGTCTACTTTGTGATACAACATAGGGTTAAAGAACAAAATCTGCTTACTACTAAAACTTGAAGTTTGAATTTGAACAGTGGAGCATAATAAAACATTTGGAAGAAAAATATAAGAAAAACATGAAATTATTATTGACACACATCACAGGGGCCTCAGTAAAATCTATATAGAATATATGAGGGACTTAGGTCAAAAGGCTTTAAGATAAAAAGAAACATGAATTGAAGTTTTTCCAAACATTTGATTTGTACTGTAGGTGTCTAGTTTTGTAAGTGATTCTGCTGATATTTCTCTGGCCACATGGAGGCGCTCTAGTGTAAAGAGAAAGAGATAAACACTTAGGATGTATATATATCACTGCAGAAAAGTCACTCTTTAGTAGTATGACGTCATTGTTTTTAACTCATTCATGGCAATTATTTTACCTCTTTTCATTTTCTCTGATTTATGATTAATCTGATCAGTTTGGCCACTATTCACACATGGGAAATCATCATGAATCAGGTCATTGGCTGCTCAATCCTTGTTCTCGGCTGAGAGACATTTGTCCCCATCTTCTCTGGTTTTTGAGGTTGAATAAACTCGATGGATGGACGAATGTGAACAAAGAAAATGGACATGTGGAGAATAATGATGAAGCTGAACTTAAGTCTTCCTGTGAACTACTCGCTGAATTTAAACCTTATCGATCTGCTTGTTTGACTTTTTCCCCCTTGGATCTTCATCGGCTCTGTCTGTGTGTTGAGTGCGAGGGCTTAAAAGATCATTTTGTCAACATCAGCGTTCCTATAGCACACACTGCACTTTGATAAGAGTATATCTTGTGATATTTCCTAATGGCTTTGCTGTACCAACGATTTTCCAGTAAGATAAGTGCCGCTGGGCAGACAGAAAGTGCGAAGACCCCACACCGGTCAGACTCACACAGAGTAAAATAGCTTTGGTAGTTTAGTTACTCACGAACAGTAACTTTATTAGTAACTGCATTGTTATATAAGATTTGAAACAAATTGAAAACAAGAATGATAGTCTGCTCCTCGCTGATATTTACACTAAACTGTCACAACTTACATCTCTTAACAGTCTTTACCATCAGATTATTGTTTTTTTGAATCCAGAACTAAGACACCAAAAGGAAAAAGAAAAAAATTAGGAAGAAAATTACAATGTGTCTTCTATGACAGGTGCAATTTCATCTTGGAATGACAATGACCTGCATAGATAGATGGGGAAAAACTGCTCTAAATAATTCTATTGTCATAAGGACATCATATATATATATATATATATATTTGCCATATTTGCCCCCAAAAAAAGAAGAAAACTCTGGACTTCTTACTTCAGTCTGATTTAAATAAGCACATTGCATATAATTAAATAATATAAATCAAAACGTTTTTTTTTACTAAATATGTAATGTATGCTATTATTCAAACATTTGGGGTCTGTAAACGTTTTTATTGTTTTTGAAAGAAATCTCTTATGCTCACCAAGGCTGCATTTATTTGATCAAAAATACATAAATATTGTGAAATATTATTGCAATTTAATCATTTTCTGTTTTTCTATTTCTATTTCTCTATATTTTAATTTTAAAATGCAAATTCTTTCTGTGATGACAAAGCTGAATTTTCATTAGCCGTTACTCCAGTCTTCAGTGGTACATGGTCCTTCAGAAGTCATTCTAACATGCTGATTTGCTGCTCAAGAAACATCATTTATTTTTAAATAATTATTCATAAATAAATAATAATACTAATAAATAATTAATTTATTGTTAAATGCTGAAAAATCCGACACGTTTCAAGATTATTTGATGAATAGAAAATTCAAAGAAACAGCATTTATTAAAAATAGAAATCTATAATGAATGTTTTAATAAATCAGTTTCATGCATCCTTGCTGAATAAAAGTATTATTTTCATTGCTATGCAGTTGCTAAGGTATTCTGAGTGTTTTTTAGGGAGTTCTTGGTGGTTTCTATGGCTAATTATCGAGTCTATGATATCCTATTCTCTATATGACTAAGTGTGAGTTTTTTGTTCTGCCTAGGTGAAAATCTCTTAGCACACTACTCCTCAACCAGCCGCTTTATGTGACGTTTTATTCATATACATAGATAGATACTGAAGTCCAGCGCACTAATCATAAATATGCCCTACAGAGGCAAAACACAATAAATGTGACCCTGGAGCACAAAACCAGTCTTAAGTCGCTGGGGTATATTTGTAGCAATAGCCAAAAATACATGGTATGGGTCAAAATTATAGATTTTTCTTTTATGCCAAAAATCATTAGGATATTAAGTAAAGCTCATGTTCCATGAAGATATTTTGTGAATTTCCTACTGTAAATATATTAAAACTTAATTTTTGATTAGTAATATGCATTGCTAAGAACTTCATTTGGACAACTTTAAAGGCGATTTTCTCAATATTTAGATTTTTTTTGCACCCTCAGATTCCAGATTTTCAAATAGTTGTATCTCGACCAAATATTGTCCTATCATACCAAACCATACATCAAGCTTATTTATTCAGCTTTCAGATGACGTATAAATGTCAATTTAGAAAAATTGACACTTAAGACTGGTTTTGTGGTCCAGGGTCACAAATATGCATTCACAAGTTTAGTCAAAATTGAGTTTTCAATGAAACTATGACTATGATCTATTCTGTAATAGATTTGCCTCAAATTCAGAGAAAATGAACTGTGAAAATTGACATCAGTTCAATATTTGCATTATATAAATGATATAATGTAATGATGTTTTTTTTTTCATTTATTTCATGAAAGTTATAAAGTGTTATGATCATGTTGCATTTTCTGTGTCTTGTTGCATTTTGAATTCATTTTAATTGAAGGCATAATTTTACCAACTTTAGAAATCTTAGTGCAGCTCTGTTGTAATGACATTAATTTATCGTGACTTCACAGGAAGGCTATGCCCTCTTGGCTTTTAATGACAGCCTCTCTTATAGTCTGTTAAAAGTTTTAATGCATTTTGTGATGTGTTTGGCTCTAAGCCATTGACCATGATTGCAGTCCTACTTGAGAAACAGTCAGTGTCACCAGCAGTTTCCATCCAATCATTTCTATTCATTAGTGAGGAGTGCAGTGAAATGCAGAAGCTACTGTAATTACCACCGCTTGATTTCACAGTTTTGTGTATCTCTTTACATGCTCCAGCTGGCATCCTAAATAGTCTGTAACAAGCTCCTGTGTCCTATAACTGTGTCCCAACCAGGGCCACGTAAAAACCCAATGAAAACATAAACAAGTTCTTATTTTGCTTTGTTAAAACTAAAAATAAATAAAGTAAAAGTTTTGAGTTAAGAGTGCCTGATGAAGCAGTGTTTGAACCTTTATGAAGGTGCTGTAGGGGAACATAAGACAAAACAACACTGAACTATACTAATAAAGAGCCCTTAGTGATTTTGTTTCTTGTTGCTATTATTAGAAGACATAATTTCCTGTGTGCTTGTTTTCAGGGGTACAATTCTCTTCTAAAAATAGCCAAAGGCGCAACTTATACTGTATGTCACCCGGAACGCCAGTTTCACAGTTGAGACCTTTTGTTGTCCCAGATTCTACGTATTTGTGGCTGAACATTCCTGCTGAAAAATACTGCTGGTTTCCACTGGTCAGGAAGTTCAGATGTTATGGCTGAACACTAGCTTGCTTAGGTTCTGAGATTCACTCCCAGCTAAACCAGCAAACCAGTAAACCGTCCAGTTGAACTGCATTTATATTTTGAAGTGACGTGACATGTGGCCAAGTATGGTGACCCATACTCGGAATTAGTGCTCTGCATTTATCCCATGCAACGTGCACACACACAGCAGTGAACACACACACACCGTGAACGGGTTACGAGTCAAACTCTCTAACCATTAGGCCACGACTTCCCATTCCCGTTTAGTTATCACAACAGCTGTGCCGCTTTCACTTGTCAAGCAATCATCCTGTCCTACTTTGCACTTTTTACAATCGTAATTAATGCAGTGTGTCACAACAAGCTTTTACAAGGTCTGTTGTTTTTAAGTCACTGTCCACGGTTCTGAAAAACACAGCCTCATACGTGATCTGGAGCTGTCCATGGTGCTGCAGCACTGCTCTGATTTACTGTGCTAATATAGGGAATTTAAGAAATAATTGAGTACAACATTTTAAAGGAATAGTTCACACAAAAATGAAAATATGCTGAACACTTATTCATCCACAGGATATCCAAGATGTAGATAAGTATTTTTTCATCAGAACAGATTTGTAGAAAATTAGCAGTACATCACTTGCTCACCAGTGGATCCTCTGCTGTCAATGGGTGCCGTCAGATCGAGATTCCAAACAGCTGATAGAAGCATCAATAGTCCAAAAGTATCCATTTTGTAATACAAAACTATCATTAAGGAATTTTGACTTTAATCACTTCTGGCCAAAGTACGAGTCCATAATCTAGTAATGCTTCCTCCGGTGAAAAAGTCCATCCCTGGTTGTCCTTACGTCAAAATCTACCATAATTTTGTTTAGGACTGTTTTTGCTTGCAAACACTGCGCATATTTCTGTCTTGATTCAGATGAGATGACTTTTTCACTAAGCAAAGCAATATTATGGATAAAGGGAGTATTTTGACTGGTATTTTAGTCTGAAGCAACAGTTTGAAAATAAAAACATCTTAATTATGGATTTGTTTCTTACAAAGCGCTTTACACTTCACAAGACGTTAATTAATGGACTCATGTGGATTACGTGTGACTTGCGATGTTTTTGTCAGCTGTTTAGACTCTTATTCTGATGGCACCCATTCACTGCAGATGAGCCACTGTTGAGCAAGTGATGTAATGCTACATTTTTCCAAATCGGTTCCAAAGAAGAAATAAACTCATCTACATCTTGGATGGCCTGAGGGTGAGCACATTTTCAGCCAATTTTCATTCCTTAAATTTGCTGAATTCTCTGAAAAGATTTCACACATTAGATATGTGGGAGCTAATTGGTGGTGCATTGTTGAATTGCATGTGACTTGATTAACCTGTCCAAATAACAGAAAACTATTGCCCTTTTTGTCTTCTGCAGTTAACAATTATGTTTCTTGCTTTATTTTGTGTTGATGGTCCCTTGCCAGAAAAGCTGCCACACTAATTACTATATGTTATAAATTATTTATTTTAAAAAATTGCAATAAGCTAGACATGGAAATTAGATTATCAAATGTATTAGATTTTTAGTAGTCATAAAATGTATTATGTTTATAAATAAATGTGATTATTGTAATTGTGGCACAGTGGTTAGCACATATACTCGTTACTTGCAGATATACTGTATAGCTCCCAGGTTAGAGTTTAGCATGTCTCAGCCCTTCTACTAACAACCCCTATTCCATCAATCAGTCAAACTATTTACATTTTTTTTGTCTGATAAAGTGGCAAGACATGAAAATAAATCAATTCATTAATAAACAATATTTATATAAAACATTAAATGAATAATCAATAATAATATTCATAAAAAGAACAATAACTGTTTGTAGGTGTTTATAGCTATCTAGTCAGTGTCAGTGTCATGGACTCGCAGCAGGACTAGTATGGATTGCAGCATACTGGTGTAGATCTTCCAGCTTTATGAGGGATTCTAAGTGCGTTTCTCAATGCCATCCCTATAATTGAATAACCTGACCTTAATTACTCATTCTAACCCTACTGCCTAAGAAAGTTGGCATTTAAAGCAAGCACGTTTGTGAAAATAACCTATCGAATCTCTCTGTATTGAGCAGAACGCCTTTCATTTTTACCTGCTTTCTGTTTGCGTCCCCTCACCTTTCATTGGCCTCAGCGAGGACAAGGACTCCATCCTCTAAAGCATAGCCTTTTCATAACGTCAACAAACCTTTAATACGTGATTGAAAATGTCCAACCGAGGCTAATGGAAGTCTATTGATTTAGGCTATTGGCCGTGAGTGGCTTACGTGGTGGAATTAGCATGGATGTTAAAAAAAATGCAATGCATTTAAAATGATTAATTATGCCCTTATGCGACTTGAGCCGCAGCTATTGTTGTGCAAAAATCCCATTTTGTCAATACACCATGCGATGGCTTTGGCGCCTTAATCTCAAACCCTTCTAAGTCTCTGCATGAAGAGATGTTTGATTAAAATCTCATCAAACTTTCCTCTGCGAGAAATCTTTCTAGCAGTTAAAAACACACACCTGAGGCGCTGAATGCAGATGAGGTGTGTTTGGATGTGTTTGTGTGCTGCTGTCATCTTCACGTCTTTATTCTCCTGTCCCATGTGGTTACATCTGCGAATATACAACATGTCAAATACATTTGGAGCAGCTGTGATTTCACACCGTCACTTTAACCTGATACTGTTGATGAAGATTCCTTTTAGAGTTTAGGATGTTGTCAGGTCTCTCTCCAGATATCCAGAACGTAGGTCTGCACCAGTCTAGTTTTCAGCTGAACTCCATTGGGATTTAATTCCTAGCAAGGCAATTACAGCAGCGGAATTATAACAAAGGATGAAGATTAAAGTAGAATGCAGCAAGTGTGAACTTGTTAAGGGTTTTTGCTAAGGCAAGCATCACAATTACTATTTGAACTAACCCCTATTCCAAGTCAGTGCGTAACTAATTTCACACCATTTAAACTACCAACATGAAAGATTTGCTCAAATTATGTAAAGGTTTTACATGTTTCACAAGATTTTCACTTGGCAGATGATAAAACAGGCAAAGACTCTATCCCAGGCTCACGGGAAAAAAACATGCTTTCAACTACCGTATTGACCCGAATATAAGACGATGTTTTTTTTTTGGAAATACATCTGAAAAAACGCAGTCGTCTTATATTCAGGGTCTAGACTTTGACATGTCAATAATACACCCACAACAATAGGTGGCGCCAAATACGCATAAAACGAGTGAGCCATGAAATACGTAATGTAATGCGTGTTGTAAAGATTGTGAGTAAAAACAAAAGAAAAAGAAAACCTTACAGCTGCATGAGTCGTGACTGTCACGTTAGCCTGATGGGACCAAACTCCCTTTGTGATTTTAAAACATAAGACAGTACCCAGATTTGAAGACTACAGTAAGATTTAACTTCTACTGTTAATAAGATTTTGGTAGGCTACTATTAGATGGATAGCCTAAATGTCCTAATTCAGATGGGCTACCTGTTTTTTTTTGTAGTTTTTTTAATGGTATATCAAAAAGTGTATATTTTTTTTATGTGATTGTTGGTACATTTTACCAGTTTTTACCATACTTTCAAAACAAAAATTAAAATAGGAAAAATATGCAATATGAAAATAATTGAAGACAAAATGTGTTTTACTGAGAAAAAACAAGATTTGTTTTTAAAAAAGCCTTTTTCCAAAAGGTACATCTGGAAAAAGGGGGGTCCGTCTTATAATCAGGGTCGTCTTATATTTGGGCCAATACAGTACATTTTTGCAAAATTTTGCAAAAAACCCTACGTATAAATACAATTCACTCTTATTCATTTTTACACAAATTATATTTATAGGGCCAGATTATTGATTATTAAACACTCATTTTCACTTTATACTCGTGATTTGTAAAACAATGCATTTTTACGTTTGTGTTAAATAAACAGCTGCATATTTATGGCTTTTCTGTTGTGGTAAGCTTGCTCGATAGACCTGGTACAGAAATGCACTTGTGATAACGGAGCATTCAGTTACAATACCTGTGAAGCATAAGTCACGATAAAAGACCACAAAAACTTAGACTTAAACTTGTAGAAGCCAGCTAAAATGGAATAGGTATTTCTGCAAATGTGTTTTAACTCGTGTTTGTTTTTGCAGTGTTTGTTAGGTTTAAGGTAGGGTTTAATATACTGTAGGTGGGACATGTTTCCAACATGATAGAGCATTAAACTTTTAGTGTCATTCACCAGACATTTTATTTCTGAACTGCCATGAGATGTTTAACAACTAATGTAATAAAATGTTGATAAAACTAAACACGCTTTTACAGCAACTCCCTGGACATTTCACTTTGAAAGTGTTAAACAATACATGAGAGAAATGTAATGTCATGATGCAAAAATGGCACCACAGGTATGTTTTTTTCCACAACGAGCCTGCTACATTTACAGAAATGTTTGATCAATGTACAATGTCCCTGTTAACTGAACAAATACAAATATAATAATAATAATAAATCCCATACACTCACACAGAGGGTCCTTCTCAAATTTTGTAGTGACTGCCGTTCTTTTAGTGTTTATTTTTAGATGAATAAAAATGCTAAGCAGTAATAAAAGTCAGATTTTATGAATGCAGGTTTGTGTTGATATTTAGGGTTCAGACACTGCAGTGTTGGATGAGAGGGGTCATTCTTTTATCAGGCTGGGTAAAGCCTCATGGGCGGCATGCTGCGCAGGTCACAGTGGTTCAGGCAGCTGTCCTCAGATCGTATCACTCAAAGAGTCTTTGTCATGTTTTTCTTACGTTAGGCTACATATCTGAACAGATTTCATCAGTAAGCTTAATATGTTGGCACAATGTACGTTTTTTCTGTAATCGTCATGTTTGGAATTATGAAGATTTTGACGGGTAACACAACTTATTTTAAAGCACTCAGATACTCCCATAAAAGATGTGATTGATTGTTTAAAAATTAGATTGTAAGTTTAAAAAAAAATACTGAGTATGACATGGAAATGAAATGTATATTGTTTCAAGCCTACTCTGCATTCTGCCCTGTCACTCTCATTGAAAATGGATTGTGACCTGCAGGTTACTTTTACTGAGCAGCTCGCTGGGCCTTCATGGAGAATGATTTTGCTTAGGGCACATGCAACTCAGAATATGACATGCTCAAATGACACCAGTCTGGTCTGTTCGAGTCAAACATGCCCAAAGTATCCATACAGCTGTCAACCTAACATTGTGATGGCTACTTCTAAAAAATGTGGTCAGTGTAGGAAAACTTCAGCATTATTCCCTTTATTTTGTTACAGTTATAACAATTAGGTCAAACAGTAACCTTCCCATGACATTCAGTATAAGGTAGCGGTTTATTTCTGTGGTGTTTAGTGGTTTTGATGCTGAGCTTAAGTGCCAATGTCAAAAACATCAATCTTCATGTGTTAAAATGTGTGTGCTTCTAAGATATTTGCATCCCAAATTCAGCTGAAAGATCCATATTTTCCTCTCTAATGAGGACATTAAGATTCATCCTGGGTGAAATACTGCAAACTAGGGTCAGCGTTAAACCCAAAGCTAAACGTAGTGTCAACATTAGCCTAGGGGGGAATACACTAAGACTGAATTATGCCGTGCTGACAGTGCCGTTTATGTGCACACATTTTTTTAAGCACTCGATTCAACAGGAGATTTCATACTTTTTTGACATGGACTCACAAATATGATGGTCCCCTAAAGTATATAAAAAAGTATTTTTTAAGATCTAAAATACAAAGGCAGCTATATACTGTACAACCCAGGCAAAACATGCCTGTGGCAACATTTCTGCAGCATAATTATAACAAGTTGCTTCTTGCACATATTGTGACACTTTAACATTGAAATATCAATTGAGTAGCTGTAAAAGTGTATTCAGTTTTATCCAAAACAGATGAATGTGAAGTGGTGAGTGGTGCTTAACGCTCTATTACGTTTGAAGATAACATGCAAACTACACTAAACCCTATCCTAAACCTGATAAACTGATAGTGTAAACAAAAGCAAACATGATAAAGCATGCTTGCAGAAGCTAACCATGCTATTTCGGCTTGCTTCCACTAGTCCTTTGTGCTCTTTTGTCAGGAATTGTGTTTCACATGAAAGCTCCACATTGCAAGTGCAATAAGTTACTAGGTGAGCTGCAGAGCAAGTTTACTATGGTAGTAAGTAAAGCTTTAAATATGGTGCTGGTTATGTGATGCAAATGTCAAAATGCAGTTTGCACGTCATGCACTGTGGTAAAAGTGTTTTAAGGTCATAACATAGTATTGTCATTAATAATAATTAGTGTGAAAAGGAATAAAAGTTGTGTTTTACTGCCACCATAGTGTTCATTTTAGATGGGAACTGAAGTGACTTGTATATATAGGTATGTTTTCGGAGCTTTGCAAAAATGTAGGTGATTTTTTTCCAGTCAGCCAAAGTTGCATATATAGTGTGAAGCCCCATTTATACAGTACGAGCAAGTATTATATTATAAATAAATAGATTTTTCCATTTGATTTTATATTATTGCTGAAAACAATCTCTGTGGCCAACAGAAGTTTATAATCTTCACAAATTAATTTATTTTAAATGTATGATGAGCCTAAATTCAGTCTTTCAAAGTTTAAACAAAGCTATTTGTTAGAATAGTAAACTAGTAAAGTAAAGTTAGAAAACGAACTATTTGTTAGAATAGTTTGCAAAAGGACTGTAACAGAACAAGGTTGTAAAAGCGGACTAGTGAGTAGATAGTTCTGTTTAGTGTAATAACTTTTAATTTCCCTGAAAATCTTGGTAGTCCCATTTAGCAACTTGTTAGTAACTGTCTTTTTCAAGATACGTAAAATCTTTTTAAAAAATCACAAGGGGTTTTACTGATGTATTTTATGTCATAGAATATCTTGAGCTTATGTTTACCACAGACCTTATTTCAGGCATTTAACCAAAATCCGTTCAAAAGACCATTCCTAACTCATTTCCAGGTTTTAGGGCTCATTCCTTCAGCACAGTACATTTTCTAAAATCCTTTTTCTCTCAAATTTTTCCACAGACTCCAAGAACCTTATTGTGGTCTCTAGAGGGGTCCCCAGTTTGAAAACCTGTGCACTAAAATAATTAATCTAGTTATCCGGATTGTGGTTACTTGGTGAATAAGACACAAGTCTTGCACTGTAATGCTGTGCACTTTAAACAACTGTTTAGGAAATGTGACCCATAGGGTTTCTTTCAGAGACCCTGACTGGTCAAACCCCCAGAGGCCTTCGCCTGCCACAATGTGAATGTTCCTAAAAGTTCTGAGCAGCCTGCCATCCACAACCAAATCTGAGTGCTCACACTCATGATGGTTGGGGAAAAATCACAGCGCTAATGCAGGAGATAAGTAGAATAATAGAAACATTAGGATGCTGGCAGGGTTGGTGCAGAGAGGCAGGCCCTGTGGAGCAGCTGTTGTATCGTGGGATGGGTGATTTGGAGCCAGAGTGAGATATTGCAAATAAACGCAAATGAACGACAGCTGGCACAGCTCTGGGTTTTGTTTGCCAATAAAGACAGAATTAGACGAGAGTTGCCCGGGCAATGGATCACTAGTCAAATGCTGTTGGACACAAAATTGGAAATTTCTACCCTTATGATAACAGATATAGGCCTAGTTTGTGAATGATACCATAACTGTCAAGTGCAACTGACGTAAATGAAGTAAAGACCAGAAGACATGAAACAATCAAAGACCAAAGCCATTACTAGTGTGATCAACAGAGAGGATGTGCAAAATGTCAGTCAGATTTGAAAAAGCAGCTAGTGGATTATCTGAATGACTAGTCGACCAAAAGCCTTGTTGGTTTAGGGTCATTGATCTCAGTCAGATGCATTATTAGCAAGGTATGGGTGCTAAACACACCCATCTGTCAGTAGTGTAACTGACAGATATTCACCAAATAAATAGATTAAAATAACTGTGAACAAAGTCGGTAACACTAATGCTAGGTCTGGAGTCATCACTTGTAGAAACTTTCTGATGGATGGTTTTTAAGATGTGTCAGCACTGCTGACACTGAACCGTGATGTGCTATTATAATTTTGCAAATGTTGCATTATATGAGGTCTTCCATTTTGCTGAAATGCTCCCACGCACAGTGCCTGGAAAAGGGTTTAGCGTGCTGACAGTGTAACAGTTACAGCCTAAACCCGTGGATGGTGAAATACATGAGCTCTGAGCTCTTCTAAAACCTAGTGAGATGGCACATTAATTGAAATTGTAAATTGTTTTTTTTTTTGTTTTGTTATAAAAATGACCTTTTATTATAATATTTTCTCAGGTTTCAGGGGTGTCCAATCATGTTACTGGGGAGTCACTTTCCTGCAGAGTTTAGCTGTAACACCTGCCTGGAAGTTTCTAGTTATCCTGAAGACCTTGATTATCTAGTTCAGATGTGGACTGGAGCTAAACTATGCTGGAAGTTGGCCCGCCAGAAGCAGGATTGGACACCACTGTGACATTCAATCAATCAATCAATCAATCAATCATGCTGAAGCATGCTAACATTATTGACTCCACTTACACTCTCACAAAAACTCCTTAAAAATATATTAAAAGTATTTATTACAATTATTCATTACATTTTTTACATTTATTAAACGTATTAATTAAAGATAATTATTACATTACTTATAGTTACTATAATTACTAATTTTTGACTTATTTACATTGTGTTTACACTTTGTTGGGTATCATGAAGTGATTTGCAAGCATGCAAAACTCAGTAAATGTTGTAAATATAAACTTCCATGCAATGTTAAAAACAGTGCACTTTACTAATATTGGCACCCTTGGTAAATATGAGCAAAGGCGTTTGTGAAAATAAATCGGCATTTTTTATCCTTTTGATCTTTAATTAAAAAAAATCACAAAAGTCTAACCTATCATTGAAGTAAAACTAATGAAAGTGGGGGTGAAATCTCATTGTGAAATAAATGCTTTCTCTAGTTCATGTTGGCCAAAATTATTGGCACCCAATTATTGCAACGTCCTTTTCCCAAGATAACAGCTCTGAGTTTTCTCCTATAATGCCTGAAGAGTTTGGAGAACACCTGATAAGAGATCAGAGACCATTCCTTCATACAGAATCTCTCCAGATCCTTCAGAATACCAGCTCCATGTTGGTGCTTCTTCTCTTCAGTTTACCCCACTCATTTTCTACAGGGTTCAAGTCAGGGAACTGGGACAGCCATGGCAGAAGCTTCATTTTGTGCTCAGTGACACATTTTTGTGATGATTTTGATGTTTGTTTTGGATTATTGTCCTTATGGAAGATCCAACCACGGCCCATTATAAAATTAATAACAGAGGCAGTCAGGTTTAGATTTTTTATCTGTTTGTATTTGATAGAATCCATGATGCCATGCATCTGAACAAGAAGTTTGCTGCCAAGAAGCTCTTTTTTAGGGTGCTTTCACACCTGTAGATCGAGTGCTTTGTTCCGAAACCGGGATTAAAATTATTACAATGTTGCTTTTTATTCTTGGTGCGGTTCGCTTTCACATGGCAAAGTTTCTTAACAGACCAAATTTGTTAATACAAGTCACGTGCGAGTAAACTGTTCTCTCATTGGTCAAAGTTCCACGGTTTATTTTCTGGGATTCCACTGAGCTGTCACGGCTGTCATCCGTCAGAATGGAACGATAACAGCTTTGCGGGCTTATTTTTTTTATTTATTTTTTTTATTTTTTTGTAGCTGTCGTTATAATAATTTATCATTTTGAGCAGGAGTCTAGGATTGATTGGGAAAACATTTTTAAAATGCACCTACTACAAAGAAGAGCAATAAGACGGCATTATAAAATAAAGTGCGCTTTGATTTTTGAATGGCAAAGACGTGCTCACCCACAGACATTCACAAGTTCATTTTGAGGTATTAGCAAAACAACAAAGCTGATGCTTTTCACAGAACTTACGTAATTACCCATCATAAATTGTGATATAGCCTGGTTCGTTGGTCCGTTGGATCAGATTGCTTTCTCACTACAACCGAACCGCCCCGGAGTTCGTTTTCAATCGAGCCGAGACCACCTCCTTCAGGCGATCTTGGACCGATTGTTTTGGCGCGGATCCGAGCACGATTGCCGCGTTCACATATGCCCAAACGAACTGAGCTAAGGGGGAAACGTGCCAGGTTCTGAAACAACAGGCCAGGTGTGAAAGCACCCTTAGTTTCATCTGACCATAGAAGCCAGTGCCATTTGAAGTTCCAGTCGTGTCTGACAACTGAATATGCTAGAGTTTGTTTTTGGATGAGCGAAGAAAATTTTTCTTGAAACCCTCCTGAACACATGCAGGGGCTGTTTGATATTTTTTTAGGCTTTCTGACCCCAACATTCAACTAATCTCTGCAATTCTCCAGCTGTGATCCTTGGAGAGTCTTTGGCCACTCAAACTCTCCTCCTCAC
>NW_015552558.1:1642930-1659902 GCF_001515605.1 Sinocyclocheilus anshuiensis
CTTACAGCCACTTTCTATTTTGTGAAGCTCAACAATCTTGTTCTGCAAATCAGAAGTTTGGTTTTACTCCTTGTGGTGGATTATTAAGGGAATTTGTCCTTTGTGTTCCTCATATTTAAAATCCTGTGGAACAGGAAGTCTTGACTGGACAATTTCACGCTCCTAGTCACCCTGGTGTGCTAAAAATGTAAATATGAATGGGAATACACTTCAGAAATATTTTACTCATAAGAATTTCTAGGGGTGCCAATAATTGTGGCCAACATGCATTGGAGAAAAATATTTATTTCATCATGAGAGTTTTCCCCCACTTTAAATTGCTTTACTTCAAAGATAGGTTAGAATTTTTGTGAATTTTTTGGAATGAAAGATCAACAATGCAGATTTATTTTCATAGGCGCCTTTGCTCATATTTCCCAAGGGTGCCAATATTAGTGGAGGGCACTGTGTTCTAAGTTTGTCACACCATAGAAAAATGTGTTATTAACCACCCAGCCAAATTTGAATTATAAAAAAATGGCAAGTAAATAATACAAGTAATAAGCAGTATTCTCTGCTCTCAAACACTGGGGGCGTATCTGCTGTCAGCGCTGAAACCACGCCCACTCGCAGGACAGCTGGCACCTCTCTCAATGGTCAGATACAAATCAATTTAAATAAGGAGCTGTTTTGTAGATTATCGCAACCAGGTAATATGCATTTACGTGAAGAAGGCATAGCTAGCTAACAAACTATAGGCTGTAGTAAAGGTAACTCGCGACTGAGCGGGCAAACCACTAATGCTAATGTGCTCTAGTTATTATATAGAGGAGAGGCCATGCTCAGTGGCTCCATTGCATCATCAAGATATGATTTCAGGCCCGCCCAAAAAATCCTGAACACAAAAATTGCGAAAAAACTGTTTAACGGTCTAACTCCGTATAATTCAGAACTACGTAGTTCATAGTCTTTGTAATGTGTTTTCAGCGATACATTTCTAATATTTATAATGTGTTTAACACTTTTCACAGAGCACACCCACAGATAGGCATGGAAACATCTGAAAGCAGCTGCCTGTCAGCAGATACTGAATTGACCTTGTACTTGGTACTACTGCTACTGCAGAAAGGCTGGTAGTGTAACATTTTTTAAATTTAAGGTTCGACTTGGACCAAATTACTGATACATTTGACAACTCTAAAACCACATAAATCTAAATGTTGCACTGGCCCAAGCAAATCCAAATGCCATCAGCATAAGCTGGCACATGCATGCATACAGGTACACCTCGTTTGTCACATATGGGCAGATTTTACAGACAGACATCTTGGCTAGTGTGCTTGACCTAGACGAAGAGTTTGTATTTTATTATACTGGCCGGGCATCTCTTGCACCATAACACTTTGTAGTGATAAAATAGCATAGGAATATAGTAAGTTGACTTGAATCATGCTGTGAATTATGCAGTCAGTAGGGCAGAGAGCAGCTATATGGTTTATTCATCTGCAGCATATAAAGTTTGAGGTAAATCAGCTTCTCATATAAAAACCTCACACGTCCTTGCTTTTAACCCGGCTCTGAGCATCGGAGCACAAAGTCGTCTTCAGCGGGGTGCACTGTTTTTCACGGCTGGAGTTCGGTAAATGGTAGACAGACAGTTACATCACACATGTCAACGTTCAGCTGATTTGAGCCAGCAGGTTTAGATGGGTGGTGTCATACATTGTTAAGCACTTTGGTACAGGGGGTGAGGTAATACTAGCTTGATATCAGAAATTAAAATACCAAAGCTGAAAATGAGATCCAAGACTTATGAAGTGATGTGATTTGTTTTGTTGATGTTTCTTTTCTATTTTTAATGTTAAAACAATTTGTCACTGTACGGATTCCTGTAGTACACATATTTTTTATTATTATTTTCCAAGCAATTATTTAAGTAAACAGGCAGCAATAAAGAACAAAGAAACCAATTAAGAGCAGTGAATGATTTTCTATTTTTCTCGTTAATATTGTTGTATATTATTGTAATATTAATGCTGACAGCAGCAGGTCAAATCCTCTAATATTTTGATGCCCATACTAATAAATATTTTTGTAAATAATTTTAATCAACAAAAATAATTGTTTTTTTTAAAACAAATCTTATTAAAGTATCTATTAAAATCAGAAATGGTTACTACCTTTAAATATTTGGATGTATATGAATATCTATCATTTATAATAATATTCAATAGTTTTTATGGCATTTCCATTGTGCTTCAAAGTAATAACATAGTAATAACATCTATTTTTTATTTTCATATGCATTTATTTATTTAATTATTGACTTTGTATTGTTTTTTTTGATCAACCAGTGCCTTAGACATTTATAAATCAAACTATTGCTTGATGCAGTTTGAGGAGGTTAAGTTTGTGCTTCACACTCAAAATATGTTTACTGCATTCGTACTGGGACCAAAATGTTAGACTATAAAGGGTGAGTGACATCTGACACAGCTTATTAGAGGATTTTGCATTCAGCAGATGGCTTTAAGGATTCAATTTGGGTTTCATTGACTTCTGACAGCAGCACAACCAGATGGCAGACAATAATAACTTCATCTTTCTCTAAAACCGATTCATCACCGTCTGTGTTCACCATCACCACACTCACTGTTGCAAGATACAACTCCACCTCCTGCACAGCATGCATCCAATCTCTGATCTCTAATCCCCTTTAAGATCCACATATGCGTAGCTGTGCACTTCATTCCCCCACAGACCAAAAAATAAAATTCACAGCAGAAGTCAAACTCCAAAATGTGTGATTTGTTGAAAGGAGCATTTCAACTGGAGTACATCCATATTTACATTGATTTTCAGTATGGATTTTCTTATCTACCAAAATGTGACGAATAGCATTAAAAAAAGTATGTGGGGTTATGTGGGCTAGTATGTGGGGTTTAGAAACAAGAAATATGTTTTGCTCCGGAAGAACAAAAGGTAGAGAGAACAATGCATGCCTCTCTTTCTCTATAACCCTCTATGGTACTGTGAGAGACAGCATGGCATTCGCTTTAAAGCCAAAGTGCTTATTTAGTAATAATTTATGATGCTTTTTTGTTTTACGGAAATTGGGGAAAGAAAAAAAGCACCAGCAGAGAGAATCATAAAGCATCAACAGCCACATTTGTAGACGCACAAGCACATTTTGTATTCATCCCTTGGCTATGAGGCTACATTTTGTAAGACATAAAAGCCGTTTTTTTTTTTTAGATTAATTTGTTCTTTTTTCTGATGTTGTTTCAAATGGCTTATTTCCATGGATTTGGGCAGACTATAGAGAGACCCCCTAGAGAGATGCATGAAAGCTAAAGTCTAAAGTTCTTCTAGCTTTTTGTGTACTTCTTGCTGTAGGCTTGACAATTCACCTTCCTGTTGTCCTTAGCGATGGGCAGGATGGTTGACTGGTTGTCATTTTTTTTAGCAGGGGTGCTTTAAAGGGGATGAATTTTGAGATGTAACTTTTCAGAGAGGGTTTTAGTGAACTATGCTTAGTCGCAAGGGTTGCAATACAATTTTTTTAAAAATTTGTATTATTGTCTTGTTTTCCATTCCATTACGAATATATAAAAAAATTTAATCAACAAACATTTATGCCCAAAACACTGTCAGCAGGGTAAGAAAAATAATCTTGTTTTCCCCTTTAAGTTTATTTATAACTTTTCCTGCTTAAAGGATAAACACAGTTTTAATACATTTTTTTTCAGAAAACAAGATTTGATATCTTAAGTCATTTTGCTTCACAGCTAAATGCATCTTGATTTAAAGGTCCCCTGAAATGCTTAGAAACACGCAGCGTTACTCTATGTGTTGACGTCATTTTAACTGAAACAGGAAGACAGGGCGGGACATATCAAGCAGCCCCGCCCCTTTTTAAAATAGCCAGTAGCGTTCGTTTACATCATAGCTTGGGCTAGAGCCGTTGAGCTCCATAAAGTCGCATTTGACAGGGTATGCCAGCCACAATCTCATCCATATTGCTATAAAATATAGCATTCTCTTATATCTTCTAAATGCGAATTTTGTCACTGTTTTGGAGCACACTGCCTTATAGATAACCTTAAGACTAACATATTGATACTAACACCCAAAAAACTTTAATTTTGATTTCATGGGGACTTTAAGAATAAATAATATATGAAAATAATAAAAAAAATATTATTGTTTTTGTAGTGTTCCTCAGATTTCATTATACAGCAACACTTAAAGTATATTCTTTATGTTAAACAATACATTTCAGTTACAATTTTTTAAGCATCTCACGTCATGAGTATTTTTAAGATGCTGTGTCAGATTAAAGACATAACTTTTATAAATGCATCCTGAGACCCTTGCGTTCTGTTTCATTTCAATGCACTCCGTCTACTTGGCCTCCTCAGATCTCTCCAAGGTGTCTTTCACATCACTTGTGACCCTACTTAAAGTCCTCACAGTGTTTTTACATGCACTTTCCAAATCAAGAACTTTGCTGTGAGCTATAGTGACAGCTGGAAGCCTCAGTGTCCTGTAATATATGGATATGAAAGCTAATCATCTTGACGAATCAATGAAAGCAGTGCACCTCAAAAGAGCCTTTGAAGTCCTCCGTGCTGATGTGCATTTCTTAGAGAGGTGTCTTTGCTGTCATTCAAGCTCAAGCACTTATTCGTCAGATTTATCATTGGCTAGTTTGATCCTGTATGCTGTGTTCTTGATCTAAGGTGATTCTGCGCTCTGTCTGGTGTAGTTCTCACTGGACACCACTAGAGACTGTAATGCTCCAGTCACAAGGACAAACATCTGGCTTAAACTTGTACAGTTAAACCAGAAAGAAAATGAAAAAATATATATTAAATAAAATCTGCTATTTATCATGTTGCTACTTTCTGTAACACAACACTTGTAAGCATCTCAATCAGGACTGCTGAGACTCATAAATTAATTGTATTTGCTGTGACAAATGTGCAAAAAAACTATATAAATATGAATATATAAAACCAGTATTTTAACAGTTGTATGTTAATAGTGTTGGCAGGTATTGAACTATAATTCACGAGCGCTGGATCTCAATAGAGAACATCGCTTGTTTGTTAGAATTAATCGAAGCAGGCAACCCAGTCATTTCCACAGTATTTAAAAAGTTATGCCTCCACAATATGCTGCAGCTTTCCCTCCAAACTCATGTCCTTATTTGTTCTCTCATAAATCAGATTTGGACAGGTGGTGTTAGGTTTTTTTCTGCTTCACTCTAAAGCTCTCTTACCATCTGGGATCACCATAGTGTTCTTTGGTGGTGTTTCTATAGAAAAATAAATACATTCAGGCAGGATTGCAGCAAACGATAGCAGCAAACACTGAACTCATGGTAAATCTTCTTTCTCAAACTTTGTTTGCTGGAGACTGCTGTGCAGATTTGCTGCTCAAGAAACATTTCTTATTATAATAATTGTTGAAAATAATCATGCTGCATAATATTTTTATAGAAAATATGATACATTGATTAATGATACATGAGCTCCAGTCATCTGAGGTGCAGCAGAGGATGTGGCAATGCTGTCTAATGCCTGCTGCAGCCAGATTTGTAGAGACAGATGTGATAAACAGATACATATAACAGAGAGACACTTTCAGAGCCTCTGGACGCATGGCTGCACACAACCTGCTGCTGGTGCCTGATATGTCATAAAGCATTGTGCTTGAGACAGATCATTATCCCAGATTCAGGGGCTGGTAATTGATCATCTTCCTGGTTTGCCACTGTCCGGTGACACTGCAGTGAGCGGTGCGAAACAAACCTGCACTCATGCACACACACACACACACAGAGCTGCGGTCTAATTGGACTGGTTTCTCTAACTCAAACAGAATAATCTTGTCAGATTCACCTGCACAGCTGCATTTTCAGCTCTAATTGGACTCAGAGTCTTTGTCAGGGAACTTGCTCTCGCTCCATCCAACAGTATCTTTCTGTTGTTCTCTCTGACTTAGCTCTCCTTTGTCCTTTCTTGTTTTCCCATCCCCCTCTCTTTCTCTGCAGAAATATATTCTTTTTGTCCTGTTCAAACAACTTTGAGTTTTCCTTCCCATTTTTTCCTTGCTCAATGGTCAACCAGAATTTATGCCTCCTAATGTCTCCATTTCTCTCTGTCAGTGTTGCTGTAATCCTCCCAGAATAACTCGGAAAGAAAAGAATGTCCTTGGAAAGTCAATGGCCCCAGTGCAGGTGTAGGTGCTCAGTTTAAAACAATGTGGAGAGAAGGAGAGTGAACAATCTGGAACAATGAATAAGGGTGTAATAGCCCACCCTGGCGCTTTCAAATGAGAATTCAGCTGTTGTGCTTCAAAACGTAGAGAGCATATGTTATCTCTGTCTGGTTGTGTTTGTGTCAGGGTTGAGAACTCATTAAAACAGTCATAGAAGCATGTTTGATCTGCACAGGTGAAGCTCTCTTTCTAACTCTGTGGAAAACCCTACTGAAAAAAGACCAGCCTAAGGTGGTTCGCTTGTCTCCCAGTGTGGTTTCTTGGGCACATTTCAATATGGAAGACCAGCTTAGGCAAGCTAAGACAAGTAAACCAGCTTACATTTGAGTTTGGTCTTTCTTGTGCTCACCAAGGCTGCATTTATTCGATCAAAAATACAGTAAAAAGAGTAATATTGTGAAAAATTACTGGGGGAGTGTAAGTAGAGACAAATAGTATTATGCAATTTTAATTTGTAGCATGTTTAAGTATACCTGAATGCACAAATAATTGCACAAATTAAATTTTGGTATTCATTTCAATTATCATTTGATTCTCAACATATAATTTTAACTAAAATAACAGCTTACCAAAAGCCCACTATAAATACTTTTGTATTACATTAATGTGTGTCAGCAGTCCAGCAGCTAAATATTGGTACATATATTTTTGTTCTCAAAGTCTACATTTTGCCAAAATGACTGCAAGCATGCAAATCACATTAATACTCGCCATTCAGTCATATTAATTTCCTCACAGTTACCATTTATGAAATGACTCTCAGGACTGATAAACTTTGTCTTATGAATTGCATATTCGTTAAGGGTACCCACGAAAACTGACAATTGATATTTTGTGCTTATAGACACAGACTTCAGCATACAGTCCTCTGTAAAGACTGGAATACAAAACTTTTAGGATATACACACATTTTAAAACACTAGGCATGATGTATATGTTTTTATAAACACAAAGCTTTATTAAATCATGGTCTTAGTGTTTATACAATCTTACATCACAAGTTTACATTTACTTCAGTGATAATTATACAGCACATAAACATTGAATAATAAGGTCATGATTTGTGGGGTACAGTGAGAGATAGAGCAAAGACCAAAGACAATAAAGTGACTCTTAATGAGGCATCCAGCATATTGTTACAGAGTAATCAGAACATAAGACGTGCGGATCCATGTGCAAGGCTTTATTACAAAGGCGTGGTCAAAAAACGGGCAAGGGTCAGACAACAACACAGGTACATCACAGGCAAGGCAAAGAGTATTCCTAGGTCAGGCGAGGGTCTTCGATCGGCGAACGTAATCCAGAGGGCAAGGCAAACGGGTAAACCACAAACAGGCGATAGTCCAGTAGGGGCAAACAGCGTCCAAACGATAAGGCGAGAGAAATCCAAGGCAGGCAGAGAATCAGGCAACCAGGCAATCAAATAACACAATGAGAGAAGACTAGACTAGACTAGAGCTAGGAACAAATGCAAGATGAGGAAAAGGGCTCCGTAACGTTGCTATCACTAACTGAGCGATATGCGCAAACAATACTCAGCAGTGAGAGAGAGGAAATCCATGGCTTATGTAGGGTGTGTGATTGGCAGCAGCTGTGTGTGTAATCAGTGCAATGGATATGTAGTCCGGGATGACATGCAACAGTTTGTGTAGTGTGAGAGTCAATGTAACGGAAGAGTGACCTCTGGTGGCGATTGAACGGAAGTCCATGGAACGGATTCGTGACATTGTCTAAAACATGGGAAATGTAGTCCAGGGTGATGTGTAACAGTCTGTGTAGTGTGAGAGTCCATGTGGAGAGCGGGTGACCTCTGGTGGTGAGTGAACGGAAGTTTATAGACCGGATTCGTGACACATATATTTGAAGTGTTTCCAGTTTGTTGTTTCATAAAGTTTGAAGCCTCACAGCATTCAGTGCTGCAACTCATGATTCATTGCTCTTCGACCCGGCACATCAGAGAACATTGTTGACTCTGTGAAGCAAAACATTACTGGCCATCGCTGCCCTATCTGTTTGCACTTCAAGACTCGGGTCAGGACATAACAAGCTTTACATCTCTCAGCCTGAGACAGATCTTAACAGAACAATTGCCTCAAGTTTTTAGCTTCTGAGCTGACCTCTATGATATGGACTAATGGAGGATCTCTCAAACTGTCATTTGAAATAATTCTCTGGCTTACTCCATCTGTTTTTCTCCTCTACTTTTCTATTGTGTTTCTCTCAGATTTCTCCTTCGTTACAAAGCTTGGCTTTCGATTTGTTTTCCACGTCTTTCAGTTTTCCAGGAGCGGGGTTGACTGTTGCGCTGGCTGTTTGCGTTGTGTCAATGTTTTCCGCTCTGAAGACTTTACCTTGACGTATGACAGCCAAACATTATTGCTTTTGCAGAGTTCATTGACATCTCTATATCTTGAATAATGTCTGTGAAAATGAAATGATGAGATATATCTACGCAGTGGAGAGAAAATAGGCCGGCCGAGAGGAGATCATATTTGTCTGCTATACAGCATGGCAGGCTTATTTATAAGATATTAAATTGCAAAGCCACTTTCATCCTAGCTGAGATGAAAGCCGTAGCTTTGATTCTTTCTGTTGTGTGAACAAAAGCAATATATATTTTTGCAAAAGTGTTTTTTTTTATATTTTTGCAAAACTTGCTAGAGCTATTTTGAAATCAGTGCAAAGATGTTACGTACAGCGAGGGCATGCAGTGAAGCAAAAGAAAACAGTGGGAACTCTATTTATAAAGGCTTTTATGAAATTGACACCAATGGAGGATTCATTTATTAACAATATAGAGAGAACAGCTTATATCATTGATTTCACACGAATCACTAAAGGAATTATGTGAATCAGTTTAAGGCTACTTACAGTTTGCATAGAGGAATTTTCCCTCTGCATGTACATTCACCCAGACAAAGACAGTGAGTGGTGAAATTTTCCAAACAGGAACTAGATTATCTTACACACAAGGGGTCTCATTCATGAAACATGAGCAGAACAATTGCTGTGTAAATCCTATGTAAATTGTCACACTGAATTGAATGCTACAGTTTATGAAAGAATGGTTTTTAAGAAGAATTTACAAAAATTAGCAATGCATTATGGGATGGCATTTAACCATAGGATACATTAAGCTGCCAACTGTTTCGAACATCCTTTGTGTCACAGAATTCAGTGCTACAGTTTACTTCAGAATTGTTTTATGAATAATTTACACAGCAATTTGTTCAGGCTCAAGGTTCTAAAAAATTTAAAACACCTGAAATTGTATACTTCTCTTTAAAAGTTTAGGGTCGATAAGTTGTTTTTAATTATTTTAATTTTTAAGTCTCTCATGCTCACCAGAGCTGCATTTAATTGATGATGTAAAAAAAAAAAAAAAGATTATATTAGTATTATTATTACAATTTAAAATAACGTTTTTTTCTCTATTTCAATATATTTTAAAATATAATTTATTCCTGGTGGGAAAGCTGAATATTCAGCTGCCATCAGTTTATTCTGTTCATCTGATCATTCAGAAATTTTAATATGCTGACTTGCTCTATGAGACATTTCTTATTATCAATGTTCAATGCTCAAGAGACATTTCTTATTATCAATGTTGAAAACAGTTGTCTTGCTTAATACTGTGATACTGTGGAAACTGTGATACATTTTTTTCAGGATTCTTTCACAGAAAGATCAAGAGAACCTCATTTATTTACATTTATAATAGAAATTATTTGTAACTTCATAATTGTTTTTACTGTTATTTTTGATCAGTTTAATGCATCCTTGCTGAATGAAAATTTTAATCTGTTTCAAAAAGAAAGAAAAAAAATCTTACTCCCCAATTCTGAATGGTACTGAATATCTAAAAAATAAGCATAGAAATCGATTTTTTTAACAACTCCGTTTAACACCAACGTTTTGTGGACAAAATGGCGCAATGTCACAATGTATTCTAAGACACAACAAGAAGTGGCAAGATTCCAGCAGCAAGCAATTTGTCCGTTCGTACTGAACATGAAAATGGGCATGATGCAACACTTCATCATTTTTCACCAGATTTTATGGCTTTCATTGTAGAATTTAGAGGATTTGACATCTGCGTTTCTCCTCATCCATGTTTGTCGTTAAATATACATAAGGGAGGCGGTACATCAGTGTAATGAGGTTTCATTTTGAGTGGGGCTACCCGGCACAATGTCACAGAAATAGACACAAAACGACCTACAAAATGTAGTGCAGCCCGTCACGACTGTGTCTGGTAAGAACTGTGTAAATTGCGCCTTTTTTAATAAACCTCATTTGCATGAAATGAGGTGTCTTTTCTAAAAGGGAGATGACAGTTTGTTACGCATGGAACAGCATTAAATTAGTAGATAGGATTTTGCTCCAAAATACTGTTCGTTAAAGTGGCACACCTGTAACTTTAGCTGCTCTTTTAATTAAAGTGAAAGACTTTGACCCCTGTGGTACATTGCTGTATTTATTTACAAGCCTGATTGTTTAAGTTCACAGTGCTTACTCAGAGGTTCTTGTGTTTGCTGTGCTAATGAAGCTTGTTCAGTCAATCACCCTCAGCCATAAATTACACCATGCTTTTGCATCAGTAAACCAAGTCGAGGAATTTTCACTCGTATCACCTCGGAATGACATGTTTACACTCAGAGCATTGAGAAGTATAAAATCCATCCACTCAGCCCTGGAGAACTGGATTGTGTAAAGGAAAGTGTAATCTGACAGGCACCCTGGGACCCATGTTGTCAACATGCATGAGCGTCAGGATTTGTAAATGAGGAAAACATATTCCCAGCTCACCATGACCCTTCTCTCCATAGTAGCCGTTGACAGGGTGTCAGACGCTACCGCCAGGGTATTAGACACTAATGCTTGCGTCAGCACTGCTTCTACTGACGGGATCAGGAAGGTTAGAAAGTGTAAATCTGGGCGTAGAGTTAAAGCACATAGACTGTTTGTCCTCTTCACCTCTGACCTGACAGCTGGGTAAATAAAGACAGACAAGATATTAATGACACTACAGATACTGTGCTTACAGTGCACACAGCAGCTTAGATATGTCACTCCGCTGTCCTTCCAGAAAATAACCCTCTGATCTCTCTCCCACATCTCTCAGAGTTTTCTGATTGTCTGGGCCAAACAGTGGAAGTGTGTAGTATGAGTGGACATGTTGGCTCTGCTCCAAACCCAGTGAGCTGCTTTACTGTCTACAGTCTGCATAGGCAGCTAACTTTTAAAGGTAACGTAAAGTAAAGTAAATTAAAGTAAAGTAAAGGTAGTAAAAAGTACTGAGTCAGTATATGGTACAATGATGGTGTGAAATGGTAGTACCATGGTATATCTGTGCAGTTTTCATAAATGAGGCAACTAAGCATTGGTTCTGTTGTACGAAACAAGTTTTAATGTGAACTGATTAGAAACCCTACAAAATCGCTTGGTGATGTCGCCTGAACTCTTACCATGTTTGTTAATGTCTTTGAAATTGCTATATATAGTATTCAACCAAAGCTATGGATTGTGATATAAACGTTTTACATTGTCCATGTTTTTAGATTCAAATGTATACTTTGAATGCAATGTAAGTTGCTTTGGATAAATGTGTCTGCAAAATGCATACATGTAAAATTTTTACAAGCTAACTGTTCAACAAATTAACTTAATGTAGCATACTACAAACAGTTGATGCTAGTTTGTATCCTAAGCAAACATTCAAATATTCATTTTTATGCATTTTTGATTAAGCATTACAAACAGATACTCTCTCTACCATAGGGGTACAAAAGGGTGGTAGGGTGGACCAAATTGTTCAGAACTGATGTGACATTTCGCACTTCCTACGAAAGTGAAAGTGTTAGATAACACAGCACACAAAAACACTGGGCAAGTTCATATGAATTAAATTTTTATATGAATACATTCGAACAATTCCCTTAATTGTATCCACTGTCTTGAATTAAAAAATTCACTGAGCTAATAGCAATGCTTTATTTTATTACTTCAAAGAATACCATGGTATATATCCAAGAACCATACTGGTACTATATGGTTAGTGTCCAAAAATGTGAATGTTCCTAATGTTCCATGGTACCTACAATGTTCCACAGAACCTTAGCTGTTGCCTTGCCACCTTTTCCACTCTCTATGATGCCAGGTTTTACAATGACAACCCAATACAGAATACCACCAATACCAAAATTGTTTATTGTACACATATGTGACCCTGGACCACAAAACTAGTCTTACGTCGCTTGGCTATATTTTTAGCAATAGTAAAGATCTATCTATCTTAAGTAAAGATCATGTTCCATGAAGGTATTTTGTACATTTCTTACCGTAAATATATCAAAACGTAATTTTTGATTAGTAATGTGCATTGCTAAGAACTTCATTTGGACAACTTTAAAGATGATTTATCAAATATATATATAGGGTTCAACGGGGCTGAAGTCACACCTTAAGAAAAAATGTGCCAAAAAATATATACGTTGTATTGAACATTAATGGAGCAACAGATTTTGTGTGAAGCGATTTTCTCAGTATTTAGATTTTTTGCACCCTCAGATTCCAGCTTTTCCAGAAAATTGACCCTTATGACTGGTTTTGTGGTCCAGGGTCACATATGAAAAAGAAAGTCTTTAAAAATGAACACTGACATTTAACTTTTAAGGATTTACTGCTGCCCCTATCAGAACAGGCCTATTTGACATTTTTGGATCTTGACCCACCACTTGTGTAACATTGATCTATATCTCACCCTCTGCAGGTGTTTGGTCTCTACGGCGCAGGTCTCTGTTGCAGTTTGTTCTTGTTGTATTTGATCCATTAGCAGGTGTTTCAGTGTTGTGGCACTCTCAGCGGGCCCCAAAGGCTCACTGCCTCATCTGGGGTCTTCACACCTCAGATGACTCAGGATCCACCAGCAACTCTGTTGATTAAAGGGTTAGTTCACCCAAAAATTTAAATTCTGTCATTAATTACTCACCCTCATGTCGTTCCAAACCCGTAAGACATTCGTTCATCTTCGGAACACAAATTAAGATATTTTTGATGAAATGTGAGAGCTCTCAGACCCTGCATAGACAGCAACGCAACTGTAATGTTCCCAGGTCCAGAACCGTAGTAAGGAGATCGGTAAAACATTCCATGTGACATCAGTGGCTCAACTTCAGTTTTGCAAAGCTGCGAGAATACTTTTTGAGCGCAAAGAAAACAAAAATAACAATTTATTCAACAATTCTTCTCCCCCGAGTTACGTATTCCGCCATTTTAGAGAGTATCACAACACATATGCACACTTTCCCCTAAGCGTAAAGAATGCTGATTACGCAGATTACGCTCTTGGGTACTCTCCAAAATGGCGGAAGACGTAACTCGGGGGAGAAGAATTGTTGAATAAATTGTTATTTTTGTTTTCTTTGCGCTCAAAAAGTATTCTCGCAGCTTCGCAAAACTGAAGTTAAGCCACTGATGTCACATGGACTGTTTTACCGATGTCCTTACTACGTTTCTGGACCTGGGAATATTACAGTTGCGTTGCTGTCTATGCAGGGTTTGAGAGCTCTCACATTTCATCAAAAATATCTTAATTTGTGTTCCGAAGATGAACAGAGGTCTTACGGGTTTGGAACGACATGAGGGTGAGTGATTAATGACAGAATTTTCATTTTGGGGTGAACTAACCCTTTAAGAACTCTGGTCGGATTAATTCACTGTGTCTCCTCAAGCGATGTTGGTCATTGTAGATGCCACTCTATTTGGTCCATCCAGTTTACATAGGTGAATAATAATCGAGTGCTTTTTAGTCCCTGAAATAAAACAACTCCCACGTCTAGGCCTCAATCACGCCTGCAGGTGTCACTCATGGTGCTGGAGGGGATGTTTAGAGTGTTTATGATGAACAGATAAAGGCTGAAGTGCTGGAACGGGGGAGGTTAATGCTAATTCAACAGGTTACATGGGTCTTTGTGATTAGCCGCAAGTAAGGGTCTCCTGAGTGGGCTTTGTTATGAATATGTGTGATGTGCCTGCCATCACTTAACCTTGCACCTTAAGAGCCCAGCAGGCCGGGGTCAGAGCGGGAACTGGAAGCTCTCAATGTCAGCTCTAGGAGGCAGGGGAGAAGAACCAGCATTGGGTTTATTACCATAAGAACTGATGCATTCTGACATAGAGCAAAAGAGAGTCTTGGTGAGTTTAACCTGAGGGTCACAGTGTGGTTTCATCTTTTTTTAAATGGTTGAGTGGGTGCAATGCATACAGAGAACAAGAAAGAAACAGATTTGAGCTGTGAACCAAGAATTGATTGCCCCCTCCAGGCCTCTTTTCACATTAGAACAGGATATTTGAAGGTATAAATACAAGCTAAGCTTCATGTCTGTCTGCGGGAGCATGCTGCCATCAGACAAATGAGTCTGCTGTTAACGCCTTGGTGTGAAAACATCATTATATTGTATGTATGTGTGTGTACTCTGCTCTATAACCTCTTTAACTTCTGTCTCTTGTGTTCTTACATTTGCTCTTTAAATGAGATATTGAGTGCCACTGGAGGCCTGTTCTAATCTCAGCACCTAGGCTCACATTTCTGCAGTGATCTTAATCTCTAATCACATTAGCAAACACGCTAAACTCATTAAAGTGATAACCCACTTTAAGGTGATGACCCTGGCAATAAACTATTATGTTTTTTAGGAAGGAGGGCTCTTAGAAGCGGATATCTTGTATCTGTTGTCTTGTTCCATCCCTGCTAAATGTCTGCCAGACAGGATGGCTGCTTCGTCTGCTCTTCCATTAGCGTGTAATGGGATCTCCTGCTCAAATGGGCTGGATTCTTATTTTTTATGGGTGTTTGATAATTGGAAGGGCTTCTGGGAGCTGTATAAAGCATTCTGACTGTACGCAGTCCATATATTCTGTGCAAGTCCTCTCGCCTTCAAGATGATTTTTGACCATGCGTCTTCTACAAGGCTAGTATCGCTCTCCCACAAACGGTCCAGGGTAGACACGGCCAAAAAGTTCTGGAAGGTAACTGTTGCTTTATTCCTGTCTACAGTTTAAGTGCGTTCAGTCGAAGAGATTCGATTTAGGGAGTAAACGCGTTACATGCTGAATTACTGCTTGTCTGTTCATGCTCTGTTCTTGGGTTGTTTAACAGCTTGTTGGTTAAATGTGGTTAATCAGGCTAATTGTTTACAGCAGTGAACACAGGAGGTTAATCACAGCAGATGTTATGTCGTAGTGATGCAAATGTAAAGCCTGTAGCTATTACCAACCACAACCTCTGCTTTGTTCATCTGTAAATGCCTGTTTATATTTATGGCAATGATTGTTCCCTTGTGCAATGATTGTGCTGCTAAAGATATGTTTCAGCTCAAATAAGCTTAAATAGAAGCCTTTTGGTGAAGAGGTAAAACTGATTTTAGAATTCACTGGCTGCCCAGGAACAGGTTGGAAATGCTAATGCTACAACTGTTTTGAATGCAACGCCAGTGCTGTTGTTGTCCTCAATACGATCCATTAAAGATGAGTTAAGTCAGCAAGTATAACAAGAAGTGTATTAAATGTTTCTTGGAAATGCTGAAGTAGGCTATAAATGAAATCTAATCAGCGTGAAATCTAACAGTGCTGCTTGTATTATGCACCAGAATTCAAGCTCAAGAAAAAGCCTGAGCTTGTAGTCTTACTCTGAATTAACCCTGGATGGAGACGATACAAGATTACTCTGTCCTCCTTCCTTATAATGTCTCCTGGCCTCCTGACCCGGTTCCATTAATGTCTCTCTTTCTCCCGCTGTCCCTCCCTCAATGTATTGCTAGCCTAACCTCACAAGTGTAGCGATCAGACCCTATAATCATACAATTCAGTTGTTAAGGTCATAAATGTCCCCTTACTTAATTGTCTTTTTCTTTTGTGTGCACATTTATCCATGCTAGGAACTGACCCTTCAGCAACACATCCTTGGTTTTTTTACCTCTACAATCATTTTGACCTTATAATGTGAGAGGAAATTAGATTTGAAGTCTTTTGAAAAAGTTCCAAAGGCTCCAGGTTGAAATAACCTTCAAAAATCTGATTCATTGGGTCATTCGTTCATCTGGCCCTCAGGGATCTGGATCCTGATTCTTGATATTGCCAATGAAACCAGTGAATTAGGCTAGAATTCCCACAGGGCTCATTACAAAACCCAACTGTGGATAGTCAATTAACCACATTAGGAAGTTCAGCTGGAATACAGAGCCTGAGTAGATTCTTATACAAAGAATCTATTCTAGACTGTAAAGCCTTATGTGATTAAAAGTAAATGCATAGTGACATATGTCAAGGCTTCAGCACACCATTGAACATATGCATGACCTCCACATAAAAATCACTGTATGATCAGTGTCACAAAAGGTAAGAAAAGTTAGGGGTGAGTATTATTATTATTATTATTTTAAATAAATAAATAGATACTTTTGTTCAGCAATATCACATTAAATTGATTGAAAGTGACAGTAAAGACATTTTTCTTGAGCACTCAATCAGCATATTAGAAGGATATCTGAAGGATCATGTGGCAATGAATACTGGAGTAATGATGCTGAAAATTCAACTTTGCCATCACAGGAATACATTACATTTTAAGTTATATTAAAACTAGTGCTGTCAAACGATTAATTGCGATTAATCGCATCCAAAATAAAAGTTTTTGTTTACATAGTAT
>NW_015552558.1:1660122-1660709 GCF_001515605.1 Sinocyclocheilus anshuiensis
ACTTTTATTTTGGATGTGATTAATCGCGATTAATCGTTTGACAGCTCTAATTAAAACAGAACATTTTTATTTTATATAATTTTTATAAATGAAGTCATGCACGAATGAGGTTTCGGCAGTTTTTGTCAGGTTTAACTCTCAAATTTGTCCCCAAATTATGGTTAAGTAGGTACACAACAGATGAACAGAACAGATTCTATAAGAATAACAGGTCCCACTTTATATTAAGTGTCCTAGGGCTGCACGATAAATCAAAATGGAATCAAGATCGCGATTTGACAGAAGCTGCGATTGTCATGCGTATCTTTCAGTGAAGCACGGTTCTGTGATCAGCAGTAAATCTAGATAGAGCAGCATTTACTTCACAGAGCCGTAGTTCACTGAGAAGCTATGCAAACAGCTGTCATTATCGCGAATGATTTCTTCGATTTCATAATCGCGCAATAAAATCGTCTGCGCTTTTTTTGCGTAACTTGTCAGTGAACTATGTGTAGTATATTCTGCTCCATCTGAAAGCATGTGATGATGATTTCCTGCTGATTACAGAACCGGCTTTTTTAACCATGCGCATGACAATCGCATTCGAT